>NW_011914201.1:0-2541 GCF_000151845.1 Pteropus vampyrus | reverse complement strand
GAGAATAAGAAATGTAGAGAAAGGGTGTATTTATGGACACAGGAGAATGGTAACAAAGTGTAAAGAATTTGTATAGCATGTAAATGCCTCCCGGAATACACAAACCATGGAATGAGCACTAAACAACTTAAACAACTACATAGACCAAAAAAAAAAAAAAAAAGAAGATAGTTAACCATTAGCCAGCTGGAAGATATCCTCCTAGGTATTTACTAAATGCGTTATTGTTTTACATTTCATTACAACACATCTGGAACTGATTTTCTGTGAATGGAATAAATTAGGGGTAATTTTTTTTTTCATGTGGATATTCAATTGACCCACCTCCATTTAATGAAAAGATCATCCTTTCCTCTCCATATCGCCTTGTCATTTTTTTGTCATAAATCAAAAATCCAAACGTATGTTGGAATCCTATTTTTCTTTATTATTCAATAACACAATTCTGTCCCAATACACACTCTCTTAATTCTTATAACTTTATTTCATTTAGATATCTAATAGTATAAATTAACCCGCTTCTTCAAGTTCATCTTGACTCTTCTGGGTTCTTTGTTTTCTCTACAAATTGTGAATTAGATTTTCCTAATTTTTACACAGAAAACAAAACTTAATATTTAAAGTTTAAAATTAAAATTATCAGATTTTAATTGAATAAATAGATCAATTTGGAGAGAATTAACATTTTTACAATATCCGGTCTTTCGATCCATCAACATTTATTAGGGCCTCTTAAATCTTGATTCTTTAACAAATTAAAACTCTACAATAAAATTTTTCATTTTTTTATCTGTTGAGCTTTCCTCATTCCATTGCAATCTGTACTTCACGACTCACAAATTAACCAAAACTTTGCTAATCAAGTTCACCAATCATTGTATCGATAGAAAGAAGAAACTTTTCTTCCTTATTTCAGTTAGTTCTAGGTATCAGATACTGTTTTTGACTACTTTATTCATTATAAAAAAATTTCTTCCTTTGGCTTCTAGTTGTAATTCTCTTCTGGATTTCTTTCTACTACTAGAATGCTCTTTCTTTTCCGGTTCTTTGCCATCTCTTAGATGTCACTATAAAGCAGGATTCTAGCTTAAATCCTATTCATTTCTAATTCTATATATGCTGCTAGGCCATTTGATTTTTTCAATTTGTTTGAATTATAAATGAGATGCAGATTGTCTCCAGTTTTATAAATATCTGGTTAAACCACATATCAAATGGTCTTCCTAAGTCAATGTCTCAAGGGATATCAAGATCAATATATCTAAAATAAAACTTATAATCTAATCTCCCCAACCTAAGCCTTCTCATGTGTTTCCTTTTTCCTATCATTTGTTTACAGAAATATTAACATAAACATGACCAATTTCTCTTCTTTCTCCAACTCAAAAATCCAATGAATAATCCGATAATTTATCTACTAATATGTTGATACTACCTTATGTAAAATATGCTGATTGGAAACATTTACCCTACAATAGGATCTAAATATGTAGAATTCTATATTAAAATACTATGTATTAAAATAATTTAGAATGTATACCTAAGCTCAAAAGCAATAATGTTAAATTATTAAATATTGGAAAGTAAAATGTAACCTAAAGGCGATGTTAAAAGGTTGCTGAAGGTGAATGGATAATGGAATTAGGAAAATTAATCCAGCCATAAGAATACGGGGATCTCAGTAATACAGGTAACAGCCCAAAGTAATGTCTTACTCATGAAATATGGCCTTGTATACTACAAAGAAGCCTGACATTTATTGAGCTCTGGAATAGAACAAGAGTCACCTGTGACTATTTTGCAATGTCAGATTTGGATCCTTCATGGACATGAGAATAAAATACATATTATCCAAGACATTGACATGAAAACAGATATGAAAACAGGATAATCTATTAGTTTCCCTCAAAAGATGAACACAAAAGTGTTTTGCTAAATAATATTTCAACACAGGCACTCAAAATTTCTTCAGAATATTTCAGCCCACACTCTAGATACACTCACAGTTAAAAACAAACAAACAAACAAACAATACAAATCAAAAACTATAATATGAGAAAATTGAAAATTACTGAGTCAGAAAATATAAGAATAATTTATATACCAGATCCAGAGATGATAATCTAAAAGAGTTTAAAAGTATTATATTTAAAATATTTAAAAATTATGAAGGAAAAGAATGAGATAAGAACAGAATTAAATATACAACAAATGGCCAGTTATAAAGAAAACAGATAGAAATTCTAGGAATAAAATGTATCATTATTGCAATAAATGTACTCAATGGATAGGTTAAAGAGTACGCTAGATAAAGGGATTTTGTTAATGACAAAATATATCTGAGGAAGTTATCCAGGAATTAGCACAAACAAGTAAAGAGAAAATAAAAAGAGAATGTAGGGACTACAGAAGCAAACAATATAAAATATGCAGACAGACAGTATTACAAGTGATTATGGTTGAATATTTTTCAGAATTGAAACTGTTTTCAGTTTAAAATACGTTTTTCAAATTTTGAAGGATCACATGTGATCCTGAGCA
>NW_011914200.1:0-2105 GCF_000151845.1 Pteropus vampyrus | reverse complement strand
TATAGGCCTGACACTAGGAACCAACAGTCCTTTTCATAATTTGTTGCCTCTAAATGGAGTAGTCTATAAAATCTTATCACCAACCCAGCTAGATTATGTATAGAACATGAGTTTCAGATAATCTTGATTATATCTCTTCTGGCTGCTACTTTGTGAAAAGTAACTTCTATATGTTTGATGTTATTATACACACCTTCCCCCAAATATGTCTAGATCTATTACATTCCAAACAATCTAGATAACAATATGGCCAAAGATACATTTTGTTTTCAAAATAAAAATATTAAAGTGCATACAAGATTCAAAACAAGTCAAATTTGACCAAGTTTTCCATTAATGGGACTATTAAAGGTAATATTAAAGTGCTTTTTAATATCAACTATTAGCAGAAAATGATAATAGCTATTGAAATTCCTTTATATTTTAAAAAATTTCTATTGGTAGGCTTCTAGCACTCTGAAATTTCACAGATGCAAGATATATCATATTTTTTATATAAAAAGATATTCTTAGTGGAAAAATGTTTAAGCAATATAATTTTTAGTGATATTTCAAAAGTTTTGAAGAGGGACATGATGGAGTGGAAAATACACTTGATTTGGACTTCAAAGACCCAGGACCCAGGACTTAGGCCTTACGGCCCCTTGTATTGCAGCCTTGGGAAAGTCGTTCAGAATCTATCTGTAAGATTTACATTCTAGTGAGAAGATCTTAAAGGTCCCTCCCAGGATGAACCTACCTGATTCTATTGATTTTATGCTATTTCTTAAGTGAGACTTTATCACAATACGTGTGTTGGTGGGAGGAAGCAGTTATCAAAAAACAAAAACAAAAACAAAAACAAAAAATAAAGAATAAAAAACTAAAACTAAAAAAAAAAAAAAGAAATAGCTAGCTTTTCCAGTCAGTACATTCACCAGCTATGAATTTAATTTAATTCACTAGATATCTATTAATCACCTACTGCATATCCAGTGTGAGATGATTGAGGCCCAGTCCCCGCTCCCCAGACATTTGCCATGATCCTATGAGGGAGGTGACACTCATACACAAATAAGGTAGCGAAGTTCACTTTTCTTAGCCAGGCACAAAAGACCTCCGTGATGCAATCCCAGCCTACCTTTAGAGCCTCCCCTACAGCTACACTAACCCTATAAATGCTGTTACATTTTAAACACACTGATTCGACTGTTCTTGCTAGGATTAGCCAATCCCCTTCCCCACACCTTTGCTCTCTGTGCTTTTCTCCTCTTCTGCATATCTCTCAATCTGCCTGGTGATCATCAAGGCCCAGCTCAGATGTGATCTCCTCACCAGCAGTCCAGCTCCCTCTTCCTCAGGTAGGACTATCGCATTTCATATCCATCATTATCACTTCACTTACTGTGCTGTAGCAGCAGCATCTCGTGTTCATGTGACTACCTCCTCCAGTAGGAGGACTCATCAAAGACAGATATCTTGCCCTTCTCCAATTTTACCTCTAGGAGTAGTGGAGCTCCAGACATGAAGTACGTGCTCAAAAAATGCTGACCGAATAGAATTGAATTGGTTATGATAGATGTGGCATGAGTGGTATAAACATTCAGGATTACAACTCTATCAAGGTGTAAGTTTCAAGAGTGAAAAAAAAAATGAGACAAAAGGTTATACATAAGATATATATTTTTTCCTTCTTTCAAGGCCATCAATGAGTTTTTATATTCGTTTCACTTAATTTTATTTATTCATTTAGTCATTCATTCAACACACTGAATGACCCTACATGAATCACTATTGAAATTGTACGATATCTGTATATATTTTCAATCTGTCCTTTAGCTAGTATGAATCACAGTTCTATGTCATTGTGACGGCTTACTTCAGAGTGCTGCTGGCATCTTAAAGGACATGTTTTTAGTGATAGGCAAAGTCATGGACCAGCAGGAAAGCCTGAGATGCAAGTGTAAGAAAAGTAAGAGAAAAATGAACTTTAGCAAGCCATGAATGCAAGTACCTCACTTTTTTCAACAGCAACAAAAAAAAAAAAAAAGAGAGAGAGAGAGAGGGGTGGAAATGGAACTGGTCATTTTTCTAGCTGGTATGTATATGCACTGCACAGCATCAGG
>NW_011914199.1:0-2343 GCF_000151845.1 Pteropus vampyrus | reverse complement strand
CCTGAAAATCTACCTTGGGAGCATACAGCTTGTCTTCTTAAACTTTCAAATCACCGATCTCGTGAGACCTCATTTCACCTCTCTCTGAGGGAGGTGACCCTCAGTGACACCAGGGGCCCTTTCCACACCACGTGATGCCAAAGTACTCACCCCAACCTTCTAAGAGAGCTCTGTCAGGGATTTTTAGGTAACTCGTCACCTCTCTCACTAAAGAAGAGGGAAACAGTTAATGTCTAATAGAGTGCCTTGCCACACTATAATCATAAAAGCAGATGTTTGAGACCTCGCACTATGCTTGGTGCTTCCCATCACTTTCTTTCAGTCGGTCTTCACAACAGATGTTTTGGGAAGGCGCCGTTTTAGGAAATGGAATGGCAAGGCTCGGAGGACACTGAGACAGGAAGGTCTTCTGACTTGCCGCTCAGGGTCTTCCTCTGTTCTATCATAGCCTCGTTAATTGTAAGTTGATTGTAACGCAGAGCACAGAAGACCAGAAACAGGAAGGGCTCAGGACATTTCCAGTCTGGCTTCCACACTGAGGCCGTGACTTGCTCGAGGCTCTGATTCCTCCGAGCTGGCCAGGTACTTTGAAGGATGGTTCTCAGCAATGCTCCAAGGACTCACTGAGTCCAACTTTGAGCTCTTCATTTTTCCTTCAAAACTCTTACTTTTCATCATTCTTCCCATCTCAGTGGTTGGCCCCACCAACCACTTGAATTTTTCTGTCAAAACCCATTATCCTGGATCTCCCTCCCTCCCTCCCTCCATCCCTCCCCAGGTGCTGCCTTCCTAGTTAGTCTCCTTTTTTCTTAAAACAGGATGCTCCTGGGGTTCTGTCACCTTGGTCTATAGCACAGTGGGTCTGACATCTTTTTGTCTGGGAGGAGCAGCCATCTTCTTGACTATAAGGGAGGGAATCCCTTGTGCTAAGAAACTCTCTGAGGCTACAGGAATATCTCAGGAACACTTATTCTTAATCTCTAGTTCTAGGGCTCTCAGATCCCTTAGGCGATCCACTGGCTGCCTAATTACCCAGATGGCTGGTTTCTCCTCGGGTGATTCCCTCCCCATGGCGTAAACAAGACAACAACATCACACAGGAGGCTGAGACGCTCTCCCTCCTGCACACACACCCACAAATGGAGGGGAGGCCAGATGGTTGGGCTGTCAGAAAACATTGCTGTTTGCAAAAGCTTGATCTGCCCTAGGGGAATGGCAGGGAGAGGAGCAGGCACCTCTGCTTTCTGACTCAGCCACACAGGTTCAGGCCCTCCATCCTTCTGCCCAGAGCAGTGTCAGGGCGGTACTACTTGAAAGGTACAATTGGATATCAACTCATTTTGTCTCATTGCCAACATTACATATCTGCTGGCTGGGTTGTTGGGGGCACCAGTTAGGAGCAGCTGCTTTTCCAAAATTCAGATTCTGCAGCTGGCATCTCTTGCTGGCCATTCTGCTTTCATATGATTAGGATGGAGCTCTGGAGACTTTGAGTTTTTAGCTTGCTCCCTGGGATTGACTCGGGCTTTCATATTAATTATTTTCCAAGGCAATGTACAGCTGGGCCATTTGTAGTATTTTTTTTCATGACGCAATGCTCCAGAGGTTTACCACGTACAAGAGAAGGGGTGGGTAATGGCTCTGCATGGGAATTCTATCTCATTGTCCTTCCTGGTCCTAGATTGAGTCTGCCTTCTGTTGGAAACCTGTTTCTGTTCCCATGCTGGGAGCATGGGAAACCCTCAGATGGCCTCTAATCAACCTGGGGTGGCTTTCTGGGGGCCCTGGGATTTCAGGAGCATGTAAAGGATGGAGAAGGGTTGCCTTCTGCCTACTCGTACTCTCTTCATGTTGACTTTCCTCCTTTACATCCCTGTAGCAATTGAAATCTAAAGGCTTACGAAGCACAAGAAGGCTAGGCCATTTTCTCATGGGGCTCAGGTAGAGACCTCTTCAGGGGTTTGTACCTTGTGAGGGGGTCCCGCTCAGTAGCCTGAGTGCAGATTGCCCTACCTGTCCAGAAGACATCATCCCAAGTGGACTCTGCGAAAATTTGTTCTATTTCTTCAGTCACGTAATCTCTATCGTAGGCAGGAGAGCTCCCTGTGGAGCTCCAAGGCTTTGATGCTCCCACCTCCCCTAGTTCTCTCCCTTCCTGTGAGGTGTTCCCTGAGGGCCTCTTTTCCCAGAAGGCTCAGCAAAGCCCACGACATGGCCACAGAGCTCTGAGGTGGGAGCACCCAGCTGATTTAGTGGTCTATCAAGAAGATTTGGATTATTTATTGGAAATGCCCATTATTTATGGTGGCTCATGGCCCTAATAGCATAGGAAAAGGCTGTTTT
>NW_011914198.1:0-1623 GCF_000151845.1 Pteropus vampyrus | reverse complement strand
GTGTTTTAAAAAAAAATGGCTGCTATATCGGAAATAGAATGTGGAGAAGTATAGGTTAAGAACTGAGAATATTTAGGAGGGTACGTAAAGGTCAAGTAGAGAGAATACTTGGGTGGTAATACAGGGAAAAGCATCGTGACTCAGGGTAGAGTTGTAGCAGTGGAGGTGGCAGGAAATGGTTGGATTCTAAATATGTTTCGAAATTACATAGCTGACAGAATTTACTGGTAGGTTGGATTTGGAACTTGAGAGGAGTTAATGATGACTGCAAGGATTTTGCCTGAGCAACTGGACAAATAGAATTTCCATCCACTATGGGGGCAGGGGGCGCTGTAGATGGAAGAATTCTGAAGACAAAAGTCAAAAGAGCAGTTCATACATGTTTAGGTTGAGATGGTTATGTTCTTGTTCCTTTGGTTGTCTTCCCATATATCTACAAAATACAGTAATAGGAACCAATATTCATTGAATATTTTACATAGTTTATTTCCTTTCTAAAGCAACATGACAAAGATTTCATTGTCCCCATTTTGCAGGCACAGAAACTGAGGAATGACACCTGCCACATTGTATCATACATCCTGTCCTCTGGTTGTAGATTTCTTTAGAGACCTCAAAGCATCAGAGCACACTTATTCCCTGTGGGAGGCATATACATTTCTGCTCTTTAACATCAAGTTTGGCAAATGACTGGCTATCACTAATGAAATATGAATGAAAGTGACATGTACCAGTTCTGAGAAGAAGCTTTGACAGCCACTCTTTTCCTTCTTCCATAAGACCTGTAGTGTACTGGATTAGGGCTGCTCTTTTAGCGTAGATCCCTGAAAGAAGATGTCAGTAAACCTCATTGAATTCCATCCTGATGAACATGTGATATGAGCAAGTACTGACCTTTTTTGTTTGTGAGCCACTGAAAAATTAAGGTGGCTTTTTATGACTGCATAACTTAGCCTAAACTGTCTCCTAAACTCTTGTATAACTTCTATTTATGCATATATATATATTATTACACACACACACACACACACACACACACACACACACACACACACACACAGGATTTAAGGTGGTTTATAAAGATGCATAAAATAAAGCGGCCCAAATTAAAATTGAGACAAATTAATACAAAAATAGGTGCAAAAGAGTAGAATGAAGGATGATACAAAAAATATACACCCACCAAATTGGGCCATCGACATGTCTCTATGTTTTACAAAAGCTAAAAAAGGGAAACTTTTTTTTTTTATCAATTCTGCAGTTTAAAATATTTTTGAGGTAAAAACCTGGCATTCACTAGTGGAATGGGTAAGTTTTCTTGATATAAGAACAGATAGGATTTTTTTCTCTAAGAATTCTTCATAAATAACAAAATGAATTATAAGCTTGATTTAAAAAAGCATATGTTAAATGCATCATATTGAAGAACATTAGTTAGGGATGAACTGACAATTATAATGTGTGACTTATTTGAAACCTACCATGTGTTATATACCACATTGCTTTCTGAATTGTATATCCTGCTTCTTTAACATCATTAAGAATACTTTGGGGCAGTGAATGGGGTTCTGATTCAGGACTTCAAATCTTACTAAACCTACACCTTGTACAGAGCTTTGGATG
>NW_011914197.1:0-2399 GCF_000151845.1 Pteropus vampyrus | reverse complement strand
TCGGCATTCACTGGGTAACCCCAAATGTTAGTGATGACATAGCCACTAGGGGTGTGGGGCCTCCTGATCTGACAGCTGCCAGGAGGAAGCCCCATCCTCAGTGGGGAGTGGGACAGCTGTAGGTAACACTGGCATTGCACCAGCTGCTCTGGCTGACAGGGTGGTCATTGAGCTCTTTCTCTGCCTACCCGCAAGGAGACGCAGCGGATGGGATGTGGGGCGGACACAAGGGCAGAGCCCACACTTACCATCTCCATAGAGTTTTATCTCTCGCCTCCTGGGAAGCCGGGCAGGAAGGAGAAGGAAGACAGACAGGTTAGGACCCTCTGGAGTGTCATCAGGGGAGACTCTCTGGGCAGCAAGCCCCAGGGAGCCTTAAGGCGATGGAGGTTAGGCCTCTGCCTCCTGAGGACATCCATCCTCAAATCCCATCCCGGCCCTGGGACAAGCCAAGGGGCAGGCTTCAGGGTGCCCAACTCCTCCCAACAGAGAAGGATGGGGAAGAGCTGGAGGGCAGAGTCTTGGGTAGAAGACAACAAAAGTCCCCAGGTCCAGGAGCCCAGCCCCAGCTCTGCTTTGAAATAACTGTGGGACCCCAGCCTATGGCTCAACCTCTCTGGATCTCTTTGGCCTACAAATAACTCAAGTGGTATTCAGAAGAGCGAGCAGGGAAGTAAAAAATGCTTTGAAAAGATGAAAGACAGACGTAAAGGATTCCCTCTGCTGAAAGCCCAGAACATGGCTGGGCCTAGGACAGGTGCACCAACAATGTTGGCAGAATTCATGCAAATTAATAAGTAGATGGGTGCTGAGCCACTCCCATGGGGCCCATACCCTACTAGAGGGTACAACCCAGCGTGTGCTTGACACAACGTAGAGCCTCCTAGAAGGTATAAAGATAAGGTAGCAGGGAGAGCTACGTGACTCCTTATTGTTCTCCCCAAGACACTAGGAGTCATTCTCCTAGACCACAGGAGGAGCCAGGAGGAGGCAGGGGCATGGACACAAGGGCCCCAGAGGCCAGCCCCTTACCTTGTATTCACAGGCTCCGATTGCAGAGGCACTCTCCGAGTCTTGCCAAGGGAAGCCAAAGGTGAGCTCATAGTTCTCCTTCTAGATTCTAGCTGTCAGGAACTCCCTGAGTAAAAAGAAGAAAGTCAGCCCTTGGGGCCATTCATTCAGGACCAGAAAGTGGCCTGAAACTTTCTCTTCCATGGTTACTTTCCCCTGAGGGAAGACTGTCCAGGGAGCAGCACCCTCACTGCTTCCCTCTGCCCTTGCTGAGGTTTCTGGAGGGAGCTAGGCCTCAGGATCCCTGTGCCCAATATCTGCCTGTTCCTCTGATATACCATTCTCTGCTCTAATCCTGGAGGCCTCTGTCCTGGTTGTGCCTGGGAACAGGCAATGGGGGTAGGTTGGGGTGCAGAGATGGGCCAGAAGCCTGGAACTTCCCCAAACTTAGAGCCCAGGCATGAGACTACCTAGGAGGCATGGGGCTTTTGTCCATCCATCAAGGAACTGGTTGACACAAAGCCCAGGTGTCCCCTCCCCTCCTACCAGAACTCAGGTGCCACTGCAACATCTCAGAGTCGGGGAGGGGCAATCTGAGTGCAGAATTCTACCAAGACACGGTCTGCATGGCAGGGAGGTCAAGAGTCCAGGCTCTGGACAGGTTCTACATCCACCAGTGTAACCTGCGCCTCAGTTTCCTTTAGTGTAAAGTGGGTATGGTAATAGTACCGGGTAGGTAGGGTTACCCAGGAGGTTCAGAGATAACATACATAAAGCACTTAGCACAGCACTGCACTCAAAGGAAGCACTTACAAATGTGAATTATGGCTGTTGTTGCTTTTATTGTTATTGGAACATGGAGGGGCACTCATTAATCTTGGTTTCCCTCCTTTACTGCTTCCTTTTGGAAAGATGAATGCACATCAGGGACGTAATTAAAGGGCACTACTCTATTCAGTGAATTAAGTAGTAGTATATTATATGGCTGGTATCTAGAAATCCTAGAACCACTTTGGAAATGTGTGGCACTGGCCGGCCCTACCCTGCTCTTGAAACTGCCCAGCAAGGGGACCTGTGCCGCCTGGAGGCAGCCTCCTCTGACTTCATTCTGGAGTTTAAGATTCATGCTCAGCCCCTTTCTCACAGAAGCCCTCCAAGAACCAGGCCCAGAGTTTCCCTGCCCGGACCATCCAGCCTCCCACATCTGCCCCAGCCTGCCCCAACCCCTGCTGTCTTGTCCGGACATTCTCATGGTTTGTGTGGCCAAGTGTAAAAGCCTCTGTCATTCCCTCGATCAATCTCCATCTTATGCCAGAGGGATCTTCTTAAACACAAAACTGACATGTCATTTCCCTACTAAGAGCTCCCAGTGGTTCCTTCTCACTCAC
>NW_011914196.1:0-2078 GCF_000151845.1 Pteropus vampyrus | reverse complement strand
CCTATCCCCATTTAAAGATAGTCATGGAACTCCAACACATTACTTCCTGCCTCGATGTATTGAAAAGTGGAAATAATATAAATATTCATATACTCATCAACTAGATGTAATGGTTATTATCATTTTGCAATATTTGTTTTATCTAATTTTTGGAGCATATTTAAATTATAGAAATTATGATATTTTGCTGCTAGATATTTCCATATGTATATCTAAAAGATGACCTTTTTCTACATAATTAGAATACTATTATCATACTTTGTTCATGTTTACATTTTCCCAATTATCCCAATATAGACCACAATTATGTAACATCTCTTAATTCCTACCTCTGTCTCCAGTGTTGTTTATTGCCATTCGCCCTTTCACATCCCCGGTTCCTGCTCTGTTTTAAGTTCTGTATGCATGACATGTTCTCTCTTGCTTTTAAGACTTAAACAAGAGAGAAGAGAGAAAACATGTTTTTTTGTGTTCTGTTGTTGAACACAATGGTTTTTTTAAAGTTATTTGTATTTAAAGAACTGAAATTTGTTACGATTCTTATAATAAAAAGTTCTTCCAACCCCCAATAGTCCTCACTTTTCCCATTTCTCATTTTAAATTATTTAATCTGATTTACTTAGTGATTACCTTTATACCTCTAAATAACACGCTCTATGAGTTACTTCTTGATTTTTCAGTTATAGGTGTAATCTGTTAACGTCTCATTATGTAAGATGAGGGTTCAGCTTTCTTTATTACCCAAAATTGCATCCTGCTTTCCAGCTCCATGCTGCTTTCACACACACATGAACTTCTGGTCCTGCCATTTTCCCATGATAATTTTGATTAAAACAATGTTCATGTTTGCAGTATTATTACTGTGTTAATGGTTTCCATTACTGAACCATGTAGTACATTATGATTACTTTTCCTTTTTTGTACAACTTTATTTTGCCCTCTAGAATTAATAAGCATCGATTTGTTTCTTTACCTAGTTTTCCACCCCAGTTCCCCCAAAGTTGTTTAAATCTCCTCTCAGTATATTCAGACATATTAGTTATTCTGTAATTTTCTTTATCTTGAAGAAATCTTTCTCAAGCCTTCTGATCTGCTTTGATCTGGGCTGTTTCTTCCCTAGGCTTGCGGTGGTGAATTGTTCTAGGATCTCACTCCACCATCATCCTGGGGATTCCCTTTTCCCCTCTCTCTCTCTCGTGTCGGATCTCCTGTTTTCTAGAATCCTGTGGTTTCTTCTTTATTGGTTACTCCCTCATTTTAGGGGAACAGATCCTCTGGTAGTTTTTTAGAAATATACAAGGGAGGTCAAAGTTTTGAGTCCTTGTGTGTCTGAAAAGTTCTCTCCCTCAGCACCCCTCGCCAGCACACTTATGCTTAATTGAAAGTTTAGGTATAGAATCCTAGTTTAGAAATAGTTTTCCCTTGGATTTTGAAGGCTTTGTTCTTTTTTCTTTCCCCTTCTTTAGCTTCCAGTGTTCTTATTGAGAATCTAATGCTGTTTTAATTCATCCTTTATACGTGACTTATTTTTTTGGAAGCTTATGAAATTTTCGTCCCATACTGTTCTGAAACTTCTCAATGCTGTTAGGTCTGTGTATAGAGTACACGAGCTGGACCTCAGTGGGTACTTTAAATCCTGAAAAACTTATATTCTTTAATTCTGGAATATTTTTTCTAAATTATATATTTGATTTCTTTCTCCCCATTGTTTTCATTCTTTTTTGAAATCTGTTATTCCGCATTTAGGCCCTCTGAACTGTTTTCCTTTATTAACTCTTCTAGTTTCCATCTCTTTGTCATTTTGCTTTATTTTTTTGAGATATTTCTTCAGCCTTATTTTTACCTCTTTATAAAGTTTTTTTATTTTGTCTCTTGTATTTTTAACTTCTGTGAGTTCTTTTTTGTTTTTCTCTAAGGTTATCAATGATAGCTTTTCTGAAGTCTTCTTCCATTTTTTCCAAATATGTCTGGTGATCCTTAGCCTTTTGAGGCTTTTTAAAAGAGTGAGACACTAAAAGCTTCGTAGGAAGTGTTTAGTTGTTGGGTGGTATGCACTACAGGATGATCTGGCTGGAACA
>NW_011914195.1:0-1329 GCF_000151845.1 Pteropus vampyrus | reverse complement strand
TTTGTCCCAAATGTATTGAAGCACTTGCAATGTGAGTCCAAATTTCAGATGTTAGTATTTAGGTGCTATAGTTGAACTTGATTCTCTAAGAGAAAGATCTCTTTAGAGGAAGGCAGCCCTGTGGCTGCAAGGTTTGGCAAACAGTCAAAGCTATGGTGAGTAGTAAGAAAAATGTGCCCCTTCTTCCCAGCAGATTCAAGCCCACTTCAAAGCATTTGGCTTGGCAAGAAGAATACGAGCTGTGTTGCAGCCCCCACTCACTCCCTGCACTGTGAGCCTTTGTGCAAGACATAGCCAACACAGCTATAAGCAGTGGCTCTGGGTAAGCACCCCTCTTACTATCAATTAAAGTCAGTAACCACAGTATCATCCTACATAGCCTCCACATACCCCCTATAGATACCAGATCTTCTAACCAGTGTATAACAAAATGTTGAATGTATTTTCCTTAACAGAATGAAATCAATTGTTAATTTTAATTCTTGCCCTGAAGACTATTTATTTGAAATATTTTTGCTTTTAAATTATCTTATAAATCAGAAAACAATTCTATTGCAAAGAAATAATTTTCACCCTTACTTGAGCCCTTTGATATTGATTAGGATCTATTTATTTATTTATTTATTTATTTATTTATTTATTTATTTATTTATTTATTTCAGTCACCTCTTGCTATCTCTGTACCTAGTTTCTTTAGATAATTATTCCAAGCATTATATATTTTTAATTTACTCTCAAACCCAAACTCTCTCATCCTTGTCATTGTGAGCTGCCCCACATTTTACTTAAATGAGACAATAGTACAATCATACATAAATTTAAATTTTTTTCTCTTCTAATTAAGAATATCTCTATATTAGCATTTCATGCATTCCTTTCTTTCTGGGTTAGAATTTTTGAAGTTTATTTTTGAAGACTGTATCTCTGTGTTTATTCTTTCAACACAAATGTATTGAAGTTCCCATATATGCCAGACACTGTGTTAGGTGATGGGGAAACACTGGTGAAAGATATTGATATATTACTTCATGAATAAAATGTTTTATGGGGAAGTATACAAGTCACAGGCCATTAATGATAATTTAATGTGAATCTTGCTCTTACAGGGGATATAGGATGCTGTGGAAGGACAAATTATAGGCATTCACACCAGATTTGGTGAATTGGGAGAGGCTTCTTAGAGAAAGGGCTAATTTCTGAAGGATGGGAAAGAGTTGGTCAGACAGAAAATGGAGGATAGTGGGTTAGGGAGTCCTAGGGATATGTGCAAAGCCCTGAAGATAAACATTGCAATTGGCTTTGGATATAATGCAATGTGAGAGACTAGGC
>NW_011914194.1:0-1215 GCF_000151845.1 Pteropus vampyrus | reverse complement strand
CCCGGGTCTCCCCCCACCCGCACGTGTTGGGGGGGCGGGGGGAGGACCCCAGCCCCGAGGGGGTCTCGGAGCCGGGAGCTGAGGGGCCTCGGCCGGCGCTCCGAGCCCCGCCCCCCTCGCTGCTCGCGGTGATCCCCACCCTCCCTCCGGCCGGAGCTGGGGCGGCCGGGCTTGCGAGCCAGGGAGGGGGCTTTACTCCTGTGAAAGAGCGCGGGTCCCTCTCAGGCTCGCTGGGCCTCCCCCTCCGGCTCTCCCTCTCCTGATTTCGTTCGGCATCTGTTTCCATCTCGGTCATTATCGGCCCTTCTGTTTCTCTCCAGCCTCGGCCCCACCTTTCCAGTTGAATCGCCTTTGGGCAAGTTGGTTGACCTCCCTAACCTCAGTTATCTCATCTGTAAAATGGGCTAACAATACCCAGTGCCTTGGGAAATCGGGCGGGCGAACTGAGGTCATGCGTTTGAAAGAGGAGAAGGCTGTACAGATATAAATTATTATTTCTTTCTCTCTCCGCGAGCTGCCTGCCTTTGAACCTCCGTATTTTTGACTATTTCCATCCCTCTCCCCAATTCCCGCTGCCTCTCTGCTTCCTCCATCTGTTTTCCTGTCTGATTTTCTACTTGAGACAATCTGTGACTCTGCATTTATTCACTCGCTAGCATTTATCAAGCACGCACTGTGTACCAAGACCTGTGCTAGGGTGTGGGGATTAGAGAGATGAGTAGACCCAGCCTCTGCCCTCTGGGAGCCCAGAGGCCCCCTGGGGAGGGCAGGCAGCAGGGGCAGGTCATTACAGCCCATACCCAGTGATCAGAGCTGTTGTCCTCCTGCTTGGCTAGGAATTCCTCTCTCTGTTCCAGACCATTGCCTCTGAATCACTTGGAGGACTTGATAAAAATTCAGGTTCCTAGCCCCCAACCCTGAGGTTTGTGGTTCATTCATTCAATCCACAGATGTTTGTTGGGGGCTGTCGTTGTGCAGGACACTTTCCCAGGCACTAAGGAGGCTGTGGAACAAAACGTACAAAGGTCTGGCTTGTGTTCTAGTAGGTCTGAGCTGAACCCAGGAATCTGCATTTCTAATCAGAACTCCTGATGCTGGTGGCCCATGGACCACCCACTGCGGGACAAGTGGGAGGCCTTTCCTAGGTCAAGCTGGGCTGTGCGTCGGGTGGGGAGGGGGCAAGTGGTTCATACTGTATTTGATGCTTGAGGCGGG
>NW_011914193.1:0-2510 GCF_000151845.1 Pteropus vampyrus | reverse complement strand
CCTGGATGGGACTATGGCTCTGACTCTGAATGAGACAAGCATTTTTTTGAGCAGAGGTGTCACATGATCTGACTTAAGTTTCAAATGGATCACCCTGGCTGCTAGGTGAGAAGTAGACTTGGAAAATGGGCAGAGAGGAGAGATTGTACGGTAAAGAGAAGGGAGATGGATTGATAATCTATTCCAAGAATTTAGGCCTAAAATGTTTATGGCTTCGACCATGAGAATCTACACTGTTTGCTCCCAAAAGCGAACTATTGGGCCAAATTTAGGGATAACTTATCTTTAAAGGCTTGAATTATGCGAAAGTTCAGAAAAATGTAAATTCGATTTAAAGTTAAGTGACTACTTTTATCTCTCTAGAGTAATGCAAATAATTTTATCTTTGATAAGTATATAGACAATTTTTCTTTTCAACTGTTGAATATAAAATAATATTCCCTATCACTTATCTTGGTTCGTTTATGACTTGAATCACTAAATAAGTTATGAGCTGAATAATTCAGCCAATTGTTAAGCGATAAAAGAAGCAAAAGAAAATAATTTTCAAGGCTCTATAGAAGTTAATGGTAAAGTAGAGCATATTTCAATTAGAAAAGTTGAAATTCTCTCAGAAATGTGACTATTGTTATCTTAACATACGAAAGAGGCAAAGGTTGTTACATGGAAGAGATCTCACTTTGTAGATGCAGAAACTGAGACTCAGAAGGTAGATAAACTGTCTAAGTTACACAAAAGTTACTGAGTTTGAACCAGAATCTGATTCTCAGTCCAGCATTTTACCTTCTTCATAAAAAGTTTTCCTTCTAAATATACTTTGTTAGAGGGTTATGTTAGAGGGGTTCATGTGTATCATCTACAGCTCTTCTGTTATCTTCTCTTAACACCTAACAGAAACGCTTCCATCCACACCTCCCTGACCACACTGTCTTGGTTCCTTGATCTCCTCTTTCTGTCTCACACTCTATCCTCGTGCAGTCCCATGGGAATTCTAGTTCTTCTACTCTGACTGTTTTTCCTATGGGAATCTGCCTGCCTGGCCTTTATCCTCTCGCTTTACAGAGAGGCAGAAGTGAAACAGATACTACCTGAATGTTCTGATGGGCCAGGAGAACCCCCAAACTTGAATGTTTTTGTTCCTTTATAAAAGAAGTTACATTTTTGAGGCTTGGAATTTCAATATATGACTTTGTTCCCATTACTTTATGTGTACTCATGCATTAATTTTCTGAGAAAGAAACACAGTGTGAATTTGAATGTGAAAAAAAGCATAGGATTCTTTCTATTATGTTTATGGCAACACAGCTTTGAGGATAAAGTAGAAATAAGGATCGGCTAGCTTACAAAGGCATTACAAAGCTAGACCCAGCTCTAGGACTCAGTAGTTGTGTTACCTTCATCAAGGCCATTTTTCTTAAGGGTCTCCAATTTTCTCAACTGTAAAATGAAGGGAAGAGGAGATGGGGGCTTTATTGCCAGGATCTTTTGGGGGATCTCAAAGGCTCGTTCCTAAGCTTTTACCATGCACATGCCAGATATTTTCTTCACATCTCCAGGCCATTTATGCAGTCCCTTCCTCACCCCACAATCTCCACATCTTCCTTCATAGTCTCAAATTCTTTGACTCCCATTCAGACTCAAAGTATTTACTGAGTGCTTCTCCTGTGCTCACTGCTATACTGGGTACTGTGAAGCAGTAAAAAAGAAACAAGACACCATTTCTTTCCTTAAAGGAAACTAATGGGAAGACAGGCCTGTTTTCATTAGTGAAAAAGTTTGCATTCTAAATTTTTTTTAAAGGAATGAAGTTTTAGTGTCTTTATGTACCTTTAGTAATTCAAAGTAAGCCCAGAAAGTACTGCTTAGGAAATCACTTAGAGGAATGCATTAATTAATCCACCAAAATGCTTTGAAATGAACAAATCAAGGGTTTCTTTGTAAACGGGGGAATCAGAGACTCAGAAAACAATTGATTCTCTTAAATATTTAAAACATTTTTGTCATAGTTTTACAATATTAATTTGTTGTATTACAGAAGAAAAAATAACAGTCTAGAGATTTTCTGAGGGATCATATTTTCAGAATGATTGGAATCTAAAATCTGAATAAAAAGTACAATCCCTCTCTGAATAGCTTTATTGCTCATTTCTACTTGTCAAAATTCTATCTTTGAAAGTTGAGTTCAGATATTGCCTCATTCGTCATCATCATCATCACCCTCTCCTTTAAATCATGTGTGGTTGACCATTTTCACTGTCTTAGAGCACTCGTGACCTCTACCTTGCCTCATAGCAATTTAAGTACATTCCATCTTTTGTCCCTGGAACAGGGAGCATGTTTAATTCACCTGTTTGCACTACACCTTGTAAGTAGCAGTATTTTGCATGATGCTAGAGGTCTGGTTGCCATTTCGTGATGGATGACTCTATCAGTTGGGATACAATTTCAGTTGTTCTAACAGAGACCCAAAATAATAATGGCTTAAACAAGTTAAAAATTAATTTTTTGTT
>NW_011914192.1:0-2230 GCF_000151845.1 Pteropus vampyrus | reverse complement strand
TAAAACGATAAGAATGTATCACTTTGGCATGTTCAGAATATTTACAACCCTCGAGATCTTTTCCAAGCACAAAAAGAATTCGAGAACAGGACAGCTTCAGAGGCGAAGAGATAAAAATAACTGAATTATTTCCATTCATTCTACTGTTTGAAGTAATGAAATAAATCCAGGAACGACATGAATAATAAAATGATGAATCAGAAATTTGAAATGTTTTCAGCTTTCTTTGTCTCAGATGCTCATCACTTGGGAGTAGTTTGTTGTAAATTTCCATGTTATTGGTGACTCTTGGTTAAACCCAAAAAGAGTATAGAATCCGGATTTTACTGGCCCAAACCAGTTGGTTGATGTTGTACCTTAGAGCTATGATGAATACCTTTCTCCGCGATGCTTCTTTCTTCCCCTTGACGTTCTATGCTTGGTAGGCGTGTCTTTCATCACATAAGATCCATATAAGATGCAGGAAACAACAACCACCACAACAATATCCATCAGAGATGTAAATGCTTTGAACTTCCTATGGCCACATACGAGCTTTATGGCTCTGGGGCACGAGAAGAAACTCCGTTTTTCTTTGGCAGTAGGAGGGAGAAGTTAGAAGCCTTGTGGGAACATATGGAAATGACTTAGGCCAACCTGCTGTTTTCGGCAGGTGGGCCACGGGTTCGAAGAGGCTTCTGGGGGTTCGCGCTGTTCTTTCTGCCCTCCCCTGCCATCTACGTACTACTCAGCTCCGGGCCTCCAAGTCCTTTCCTGTAAAGGTTCTGATCCAGTGATGAGAATGGCGTGAAACCAGATTGTGAGGGAAAAGGTGAAGTCATCGAATAGCCACGCCGGGGGAGGGGGGGAAGGCAGAAGAAGGGGCAAAATTCGCCGAGCACACATCATCTAAATCGTGCCAAATCGTGTACCAGTATAAATGTGTGAATGCTCTCAGCAAAAGCCTTGCGGATAGACTGAGCAGGAGTGTATGGTGGGCTTCAGAAAAGCTGTTTTTACGATAGTGAAAACTATTCCTTACGTCTCAAATAACGGCGCTCATGGGTTCTGACAAACATCGAAAGGGTGTTTAGATACCTGTTTTAAACAGATTCTAATCATGATACAGATTAGCGATTCTCGTGTGGGGCTGAAGAGTTGTGTTTTCGCTCGGGGCCCTGACGGGGTGTCCGAGCCGGCGAGGGAGGCTGGGCGTGTGCCCCACCTGCTCTGGTGCCGAGGGCCCACAGTCACCTGGGCCATGCCGGGATCACCTGCCCACGGGCCGGTGGCCGAGATTTGCTCCCAGCTCTGTGTTCTGCGGTCTCACGTCGGTGGCTTGAAATTGGCCAGGGTTTTATACCACCGAAATTGGCAAATTCTACAGATCTGGGCTTTATTTCCCGAAAGAGTTCACTTTTAAATATTTGCCACGATACCTCTGTTTCTAGCTGTTTTTCAGGGCACTTTCGGTTTGCAAACTCTGTGTTATTCTGAGTCTATGGAACGATTTACTTTTAGCTCTCACTTGCCTCTAGCTCTGAGACATAAACTCCGGAGAATCACGTTTGGTCTCCAAGCCTTCATACCGGGTTTGACAGGTCATGGACTGGGGAGTGGCAGGCACGGGTTTCCAGTGAGCCCCGTGGCTGTCTCCTCCTTGTCACCAGGGCTGTCATGCCACCCAGATCTTCACTACTGGCTACTGGAAATAGCCACCGTGTGGCTTGCAGACCTTGGCTCAGGGTGACGATGGCCCAGAGGGATGGAATTCTCCCAGGGCGGACAAGACTGAGAACCAGACAAAGCCAACGTCCCTGTGCGGGAAAATGCTTGGTATTTATTATTCACTTGTGTTACACTGTATTTTCCCCAAACCTGCCCCCTGCTCACAGCTTACAGCAGTCACTCTCCTGGGGCAAAGCAAAAAAGTAAATAAAAGTAAAGACAATGTGAGAATAACGTCTTTCATATAGCGCTGATTTCTAATGAGCTCAAAACAGGATTAGAGTAATCACATTCTCAGAATCATCTACACGTGATTACGGGAAAATTGGAGAGCAGCCCACTTGTTTCACTTAGAGTTTATTTATAGAGATAGTTTTGGCATTTCGGTAAAAGAATGGCCACGATTTGACGTTTTTGCTGGAGAGATGTTCCGTGTTTATTGTCTGGCTTGGGAGGGAATGAATTGTCCTGCAAAGGCCGTAATGTATTAGCCATTTGCACGTTTCTTTCCCGGGGGAATACA
>NW_011914191.1:0-1824 GCF_000151845.1 Pteropus vampyrus | reverse complement strand
TTTTTTTCTATATATTCTATTTCAGTGACCTCACTAAGTCTTTGACTTTATATATCATCCAACCTCCACTTTCCTGTTGATAAACAATCACAGGCTGTGGGGAGTTGATAGTAAAGGGTCTGAAATATTGCAGAAGGGTTCATTAATCGCCTAGGCTGCCTGATCACACCTCTGCCCCTTGTGCTGCCATCCTGTACTTTCCTTCCTGTGGATCCCACAGCCCTTTTCCACAGCACTCTACTCTCAGTTCTCCTCAAGCCCAGGTCTTGCCCCGCCCCTCATGTTCAGCAGATACCCTCGCTTTATCCAGAGGATTCAAGCTCCCCAAATTTCTCTCCTGCATTTCCTTAATGAACTTGGGCCCTCAAAAGTCACTGATTATTTCCTCCCTGGCCAAATGCAATGGCCTTGTACATCCTTTTGCATGTCCTCAAAGATGGCATTTATTATTTTCTTTCAAGGTAGATGGGATTTTGGTGGTGGTGGTTGGGGGAGATGTTGAAAAGTCATTCAGCACCTGGCCCTAAGGATAAAGTTAGGGATCCGTCTAGGTCAATATGTAAACAAAGAAATTGAACTAAGAGTGACCATTCATTCACAAGCTCTAGTCATCTTAGGAGTGCTACCTCCAACAGAGATGAATAAGACACAGTCCTGACTCAGGTAGCTCTTCATCTAATGAGGGTGATGTATATTAGGAGGCAAAGCAACATGTGGGGAGCAATCTAGTGAGTGGCTGAGAGCACTTGCTTAGGACCCAGACAAACATGAGCTCAAAGCCTTCCTCTTTTCTACCAAATTCGTGACCTTGGACAGGCTAATTCACATCCTCCTAAAGCCTCAATTTTCTAAACTATAAAATGGAGATGATGTCAGTTCTTACTTCATGGGGTTTCTATATGAATTAAATGGCACAATGCATGTAAAATTATGGTGCACAGGAAGAACTGGATAAATGGTAGTCGTTATTTCTTTTAGGAGATCTGTTAACATTACCTGACTCTTTTGTGCACTGAATAGGTATCATAGTCAAATTTTACATCTTCATAGTTCTTTTCTTTCTATTTTCTAATGCCGACTCCTTTGTCTAGAACTGTGCTGTCCAATACAGTGGCCACCAGCCACTTGAAATGAGGCTGTCCTAAATGAGAGATTAGTGTGAAAAAATACAAAATATCTCATTAAATATAATAATTTGTTTATATTAATCACAAGTTGAAATAATTGTTGAATATCTTGTATTAAATAAAATATATCAGTTCCTCTGTACTTTTTACTTTTTTTTTCAATGTGACTATTAGAAATTTTCAGAATACATATGCAGCTTGCATTTGTAGCTTATATTTTATTCGATTGGACAGCACTAGCCTAGAAGCCACTGCTCCACATTTCCTAGGTCCACTTCACTTTGGGATATGATGAGATTCTCCTCATCTCTCTAACCAAGTGCTAGTGAGTCTCTCCCCTTTCCTTGTTCTCTGCTATGGCAGACAGCCATTACTTCTAGTCTGCCCTGACTCTGTCCCTTAAGTGGTGCTGACTCCCATAGTCTCTTGCACCTAATGGGCGGTGAAGGAGGCCTGTGGCCAATCCTGGCCTATTGGTAGATTTTCCTCTTAGTTCTCCTCACAGCATTTGGTTTATCCCTCTGTTTTAGCATTGCACACATTGATTTCTAATTAGAGATTTAAAGGTCTCTTTCACTCTATTGTGAACTCGTTGGTGTCCCACACTGTTTCTGGTTTAACTCTGATCCCCAGTGACCAGGGTAGCATCTTGCAGAAATTGTGTGCTCATTAAGTACTGCATGGACCACAAATTACT
>NW_011914190.1:0-1854 GCF_000151845.1 Pteropus vampyrus | reverse complement strand
TGCCAGGAGGCTGCTTCTTGAGCAAGATACACTTTGTGCCAGCCCCAGGGTTACCCTGGTTCTCTAGAGATGCCACCTCTTGGACCTCAAAGAAAGACAGTTTTTCTGGGGCAAGTTATTTTGCCCTGGTTGTTCCCTTCACACAAGATTATGTGGCCCCGAATTGCTTAATAATTTGAACAAATGTGATTGACAAAGGGTCTGGGGCTGGGAACCGGATGTCGAGCAGTTTTAGTGCTGAGGCTGTAACAGGCGCGTTGGCCAGAAGAGTGCCAAGTTAGGTGGGCCCATCTTTAGCGGGGCTGCTGTCAATTCCCCCTAAATGACTCCCTTTGCCTTTCTTTTCACCTTCTTCTCCCAGTGTCCACTCCCCTCGGCCAGGGGCGCGTCAACCAGCTGGGCGGTGTGTTCATCAACGGCAGGCCGCTACCCAACCACATCCGCCACAAGATCGTGGAGATGGCCCACCACGGGATTCGGCCCTGCGTCATCTCCCGCCAGTTGCGCGTGTCCCACGGCTGCGTATCGAAGATCTTGTGCAGGTACCAGGAGACAGGCTCCATCCGTCCCGGTGCCATCGGTGGCAGCAAGCCCAAGGTGAGCCAGCGCGCAGGGCTCTGGTGGCTTCTGGGCCTGCAGTCGCCAGGTTTAGGGCAGAAGGGGCAGGGGGCAAAGACTGCCATTCGGGGCTTTCCAAAGAGTTATTTTTCAAGTCTGGGAAGAGGTGTGTGCGTTGGTGAGGTGTGTGTTGTGGGTGTGGTGGGTGTGGTGGAACTTGGTTGCTGCCTGAGGGACTCTCCTTGATAAATGCTAATGGAAAACTCTAGCCCTTTTGCAAAGAAGATGGAGCATTTATAAAATGCCCCAATCCTGTAATTCCTCTTCAAACTGTCTTACTAGGCAAACAGTAAGCCCTATGTGCCCACCTGTTGCTGGCTTCTTCCCCAAGTATCTTCCAAGCTCCCTCGCCCACTGCACTACGCTTTCGAAAACTAATCTAAGAAGCAATTTTTTTTTAAAAAAAAAAGATTTCTCTCTTAACTCCAGTCCCAAGTCTCCTCCAATCCAAATTTTCTTCAAGGAGCTGGGTGGTTTGTTTTCTGTGTAATAAGCTGATGACTGGACTTTAAAAAAGCAGTTCGGTGCTATCCTAGAATTATTTCAGTTCCCTTTAAAAACAGTTGAGTGAGAGGGGGTTACATAGGATCTGCCTGTTCTTCTGGATGTGGGGGAAATGAAATACAATTTTCTAGTTGCCACAGGGCAAAATCAAAAGGAGCGTTCTGGTAGACTTAAGCCTTCCAAACACCCTGCTTGCCTCTTGCCACCCCAATGCCCTTGCAACCTAAGAATCTCTGGAAACCCTTTTAAGTGGAAAAAAAGAGAGACAGTCTCTGAAATTATCTATATTTGTAATCCACACTAATTTTTAAAAACCTAGACCGTCACCTTTTGCATTTCATTTTGTTCTTCGCTCTAGCTAAAATCTTGTGCTTCTTTGAAGAGGCACAAGTTGCAGATCTAACTTGATGTTTCTGCTCCCTTTCAAGCACGCTTTTTTTTTTTTGGTTTCGTTTTGTGTGTGTGTGTGTGTGTGTGTGTGTTGATTCTGTGTAAGGCATTGCTTTTCTTTATTTCCGAGGATCAGAAAGTGCACCTCTCCCCCAGCAAGTGTTGTGGCTCTTCCATGTTAATCCTGATTGTCCAGGCTTATCTTGGAGAAGGAGGATCCCTAGGCTGCTCCGGGTGGGTGGGACGATTTCTTGTTTGCTCTTAGCGAAAAGCAAACTGCCTCCGAGAGTCGGGGTCTTTTTGCTAACAAGGGGGACTGTCCCAGGGGCTGTTGGAAGAAGC
>NW_011914189.1:0-2594 GCF_000151845.1 Pteropus vampyrus | reverse complement strand
ACAATGGAATTGTCTACATAGAAAATACCTAGAAATCTACAAAAAATCCCTAGAACTTAAAAAAATGAGTTCAGTAAGTTACTATGATACAAATTAACACAGAGAAATAAATTAAATCTCTATATACTGACAATGAACAAGTGCAACCAAACTAAAAAAAATGCAATACCATTTATAATTGCTCTAAAAGAATGAAATACTTAAGTATAATTCTCACAAAACATATACTAGATTTAGATAATGAAAATTACAAAATGCCAACTAAAAAAATCAAAGAAGATTTCAATACTTGGAGAGACATACCTTGTCCATAGATTGGAAGACAACATAATAAAGATGTCAATTCTTTCTGAATTAATCTATAGGTTTAACATAATTCTTGCCAAAAATCTCAGCAAGATTTTTTGTAGACACAGATGAGCTTATTCTAAAATTTATACTGAAAGGGAAAAGCCCTAAAATAACCAAAACAATTTTGAGAAAGAAGAATACTTTAAGAGGAATCACTCTTTCCAAGATTAAGACTTACTACATAGTTACAGTAACCAAAACTGTGGTACTGGCCCAAGAATAGACACACAGATCAATGGAATGGAATAGACACCCAGAAATAGATCCACACAAATATGAATTCAATTTATTTTTGACAAGAGAACAAAAGCAATTCCATGGAGGAGATACAGACTCTTCAAAAAATGGTGCTGGACATCCATATGCAAACAAACAAAAAACAAAACAAAAACTGTAACCTAAACCTTATGCCTTACACAAAATTTAACTCAGTATAGGTCATGGAATTAAATGTAAGACATAAAACTATAAAACTTCTAGAAAAAAAATAGGAGACTGCCTTTGGGAGTGAGGTTAGGCAAAGAGTTCTAGTTCTAGTTGATAATAAATGTGTAATTGGTTAAAAGAAAATTGACAAGTTGGACCTCATCAAAATTTAAAATTTTTTCTCTGTGAAAGACCCTGTTAAAAAGATGAAAAATAAAAATTACCAACTGGGAAAAAATTTGCAAATCACATGTCCAACAAGAGACTTGTATCTAAAATATATAAAGAGATACAATCTTTTTGGAAAACAAGCTGGCACACTTTTTTTCCAAACCCTTAACCTAAAGATTTCCCTTTGGAGACCTCTAAGGAGATCATCCTAAATAAGAAAAAAAATGATATGCTAGAAGACATTTTTCATGGCATTATTTGTAGTTACAAAAAATTTTGGATGCAATCTAATTTTCCAGCTCAAGTGGAAAGATTAATGACATCAAGATGTGCATCTATCCAGTGAGATACTAGCTGTCATTAGATGTGATGGTTAAAAATACAAAGTAGCAAAAGGAAAAATGCATATAAGTTAATAAAAAGGAAAAAATCAGGGTGCTAAATAAGGTGCGTTACATTTATGACAAGAAGAATATGGGAAAAGGGAAGTTTTGTGTAAGGCATATGTATGTCAGTATGATGAAAATTTGGAACTTCTTGCGTTTCTATATTTTCTATGCTTTTTAAAATATAATCTTATTTTTTAACTCAAACAAAAAAGCTCCCACCCTCCCAATTTTTGAAACATTTATTGCTTTGAGCAGGTTCAAGTGCATAGCTTTTGGATAATGCCATGACTCTGGTAGGAGGGGTAGAGAGGGCAAGCGGCACCAGTCACGCTTGCCTGTTTTTACGTTTGGTCTGGGATCAGCTCTATACCAGGGGGGAGATATTTTTTGCCTTCTACTTTCTGTTTCACACGGCCTGGAACTCAGTTTAGCACTATTAACTATCATGATTCAGCTATACTATGGGTAATCCGCGCCATGTAAACTGGTCTGGGCCCCTAATCATCGCTCACTACTTTGTTTCTGAATTCTAAAGCACCGTCAACAGGATTGAAAAGAACCCCTGTGCACTGTCAGTAGGAATGTAAAATGGTGCAGCTACTGTGGAAAACAGTGCAGAGGAGATGAAGGAAATCTTTCAGAAGTGATGGCCATGTTTATTATCTTGATTGTAGTGATGGTATCACGAGTGTATGCATATGTCCAAACTCATCGAAATGTATACATTAAATACATGTAATTTAAAATATATAAAGTATATCTCACTGAAACTGAAAAAGAGATCATTGCCTTTCCTGGGCAACAAAATATGGCTGCTATCTGTTCTATGTTGGCAATAAAAATCTTGCCTATAGGATATCCCTAGTGCATCATACAGTCTTCTAGATGCAAATCTATTAATAATTTGGCAGTTTATAATAAATAAACATGAATGATAATGCCACTATCTCTTTATATTAATGCTTTAACATGGATCCTATACTTTTTATATGTGTTTTTATATTTAAAAAACTTGTCAGATAAACACAAGTATTGATCCCTCTCCACTTCATAAAAATAAAAAATGATTTGAAAGCATCATGTATGACTGCAGCTAAGACCATGAAAATTCACTGCATGTTATGAGTCCTGATATTTACCTGGAAATGAGCCTGCTGACCAGCAGATAGGTATCTGGCAGGAACAGTGCTTACGAGATTGTACTTTTCCTTTGGGTATGTTGTAATTCATAAATACGTGTTCATTTATGTAATTGTT
>NW_011914188.1:0-1240 GCF_000151845.1 Pteropus vampyrus | reverse complement strand
AGCCCTGCCTGCTCCGGGACCCTCGTCCCAGCTGTCACAATAAGTGCAACCCCCGTTTACCCAGTTTTGCAAACAAAAACCTCGGGACCACCCCCGATTCCTCTCCCCGCCCCTCCACTCCAGGCATAAGCCATCACCCCATCACTACACTTGTTGCCGTCGGTGTGTCCGAAGCCCAGTCATCTTTTAAATCTCTACCGAGAGTCATGTCACGCAGGTCACCGTTATAGCTCAGGCGGGCTGACCAAATAGCCCTGCGCTGTCTGCCTCTTCCCTCCTGCCACAGTGTCCCCTTAGAAATGTAAATGTAGTGATGCCATCGATCTGCTCCTCAAGCTCCGGTGGCCTCGCCCCTCGCCCAGAGTGAGACCCACGTCCTGTGCCACCCCCGAAGTGTCCATGGCACCCCACGCTCACCGCCATCTGCTCTTCCTCTCCCCATTCTGGACAATGCCAGTCATGCTGGCAAACTCCCTACCGCTCAAATCTGCTAAGCTGGTTCCTGCCGAGAGGTCTGGGGCTTCTGTTCCCTCTGCTCACAGGACAGGTCTTTGCTAATCATTTGTTTCCAACTCCTTGTGGGCTGCACTCAAATCTCTATAATGCGAAGCTCCCTTAAAAGCCTTTACCTCGATTTGATTACTTAATAAAATTTAAATTTAAAAAGGTGAACTACTAATGTATCCTCTTCTTAATAGTTCATCGAATTCGGATTCGAAGTTTGGTCAATATTACAAAGATTTATTGTACTTTTTAATCTAAATTTAGTCATCGAACTTTTCTCAAATACATTATATGAAAGGTCAAACAAACGTTTTTAATGTTTAACACTGACAATTTTTATATGAGAGTGCACACATTAAATATCCTTTTGTACCAAAATCTCAAGCAGAAGTTGGAAACTAAGTCTAGATTCTGCTGGCTCGATTACACGTGTGCTATAAGCAATCATTTGTAATATCTTTATTTTTAGATTATTTCACTCCTATGCCGCTTGCAAAAAAATACAATGTGTGAAGTTAAGAAATCAGTTATCAGTATAGTAGGAGGAACCCAACACTAACAAATACGTTATCGATAAAAACCACTCTTGCTCTTTTCAATAAGGGGGATCTTCCCCGCTCTGCCTCTCTCGAGTCCTCGTAGCTGGACTGAATGATAAGATTGACATAAGAGCAGATTAGCGGGAGAAAAGCCAACCTGATATTACAAATGTGTGCACACGGAAGAACAGAAACGA
>NW_011914187.1:0-1718 GCF_000151845.1 Pteropus vampyrus | reverse complement strand
ATTATAATGAACACCTGGGGAACAAAGTGGCCATGCATAAGTGACTCCCTAAGTACCTACCTTCCAAAACAATGGCTTTGGCTTGATGTGTGTTAGAATCATCTGAGCACTTGATGTAAGATGTTTGGGCCTTACCTGGAAGGTTTTGAACAGGAGGCCTAGGGGAGGCCTCTAGAACCAGTATTTTTAAAAAGCTTCTCCCAGTGACTTTTGGATGCCTGCCAGAATTTGAGAACCACTGTTCTAGTGGATTTCACTGTTTGGATTGTCCATAAGAACTTGGCAGCACCAGGGCCACAGCTGGGTCAGCTTTCTCCAGATCTCCTCCAGCTTCTCTAAATCCTGTGCCAGGTGGTGAGCCAGTTTATTCATTGCTCATCTCATATTCCATCTGCTCTCAGCAAGCACCTTAGCTGGTCCAGGTTCCTTGCCAGGTGGGGAGACCTGAACCTTTCTTCCTGAAGGGCCGGGGCCATTAGCAGACCTGGTTGAATCAGCTGTTGTAGTTTTCCAATAAATTTTATAACAGCGTATGGGAGTCCTAAGATGCTCCAGGGAAGCCCTGAATTCCAGACATATTCCTCATGACCTCCACTGTGTGGTCGCAGCCTGGGTTTTTATTGAGAGTCAGAATTGATCACCCCAAATGGTACAGTGACCCCTTTGCCTATTGATTCACTGGAGTGAAGAGCCCAGGTTGCCAGGTGGCAGTCCCAACTTCCACTTCAGTGGACCCCCTGCTGTGTCCCATATGAAAGTGTCACCCCTTGGGGACTAAGACCTCTTGACCAGCAGGGCCCAAAGTTGTGGAGGTGGGAAGCAAAATACTGGCGACGGATCCAGGGACAGTAGTGAGAGGAGCCACTCCCATGTCCTCTCCTTGGTGCCTGGTCTATGAAATCCTGGTGTGGGAGGAACAGCAGCATATGTGTCACTAATTAGAGCAATCATTACTCTAGCCCTGCCAGGTGTCGTCACTCAGTCGATGACACAACTGAGTCCTCAGAAGGCCATTAACTGTTCTATGGAGCCTCTTCTTTAGAATGATAGGGAACATGACAAGACAAGTGAATCCCATGATCATAAGCTTATTGCTGTACTTGTTTGCTGTAAAACAGGTTCCTTGGTTAGAAGCAATGATATATGAATAAAGGTGAATAAAGGCACTCTTAAGTCTGTAGGTGACTGTTTTAGCAGAAACACTGTGGCCAAGAATGCGCAACCATTTACAGAATAGGTGTCTATTTCAGAAGGCACATATGACGGCAGTGGAGCAATAAAATCTAACTTATACAAATACGTTCTCTTGAAAAAAAAATTTAAGTACAAAATATAAAGAGTAAAAGGAGAAAATCCCAATTCACTCTCCTCTCTTACTTTTCTCCTTCCTTTGTCTACACGGAATCTCCATGCTTTCACCAGAGCTTTTTGACTATTAATCTTTGGACTTGTATTCTCCTGTTTTTTCTGTGCATTTGTACACATATATGTGCTTATATAAATGGAGGGTTTTTTTTCCCCTTTATATCTGAATGGGCTCCTATTATACATGCTGCTTTAAAAACTTCTATTAAAATTCTTTTTCTTCATTAACGACTAAAATATTGTTTTGATGTGCAGGGACATTTATGTGTGAGATCTCTGTCTCTGTATCTATATCTACATCTACATCTAGGTCTACATCTACACCCGTATCCACATCTCTGCTTCTATCTCTA
>NW_011914186.1:0-1722 GCF_000151845.1 Pteropus vampyrus | reverse complement strand
GTATAGTTTACTCTTTTTGAGTTGTCCATATATGCATAGCTTGAGTGATCCTGAGAGCCGCACAGGTTCATTCATAGAACAAGAGACTTCTTCTGACCTTCTCTACTCTGGACTTCCCTCTCACTCTCCAGACTGTGAGTAGTACTCCTTCTCTTCATTTCCCTCCCCCTTCCCCTCCCTCTCATTTTTTTTTCCTCTCTGGCAGGAAAAGTGAGGGTACTATCAGAGGTTTAGGCACACAGACCATTACCACTGTCTCTTAGGTGCTTCATAAGAGGATTCACTCTTGGGGTAAGTCCACAAGAGAAAATTTCACATGTGCGCGCGCGCGCGCACACACACACACACACACAGTGTGTGCGCATGCGAAAGTCAATCCAGTGAAATTGCTTCTCCAGGTTTTTTCTTTTTTTATGGTGACATTGGTTAACGAAATCCAATAAGTTTCAGCTGTACACTTTAACAGTAAGGCATATATATATATTTACACTGTGTGTTCACCTCCTATAGTTAGATTTCTTTCTGTCACCACATATTTGACCCTTTTACCCCATCTGCATCCTCCTTTCCTCCCACCCTTTCCTCTCTATTTGTCCTGTTCATTTGTTGCTTTTAAGTTTATATCCCACATATAAGTGATATCATATGATTTTCAACTTTTTCTGTCTGGCTTGATTATCTCAAGGTCCATCCATGTTGTAAATGGCAGTATTTCATCTCTTCTTATGGCTGAGTAATATTCCATTATATATAAGTACCACAGCTTCTTTAGCCAATCCTCTATCGTAGTACACTTCGGTTGCTTCCATGTCCTAGCCACTGTGAATAATGCTGCTATGAACATCAGTGTGCAAGTATCTTTTCGGATATGGGTTTTTAAATGTTTGGGGTAAATACTCAATAGAGGGATTGCTGGATCGTATGGTAAATCAATTCTTAGCTTTTTGTGGAACCTCCATACTGTTTTCCATAGTGGCTGTACCAATTTGCAGTCCCATCAACAGTGTATGAGAGTTCTTTTTTTCTCTGCATTCTCTCCAACATTTGTTATTACTTGTCCTGTTGATTATAGCTCTTCTAACAGGTGTGAGATGGTATCTCATTGTGGTTTTGATTTCCATCTCCCTATAGATAGCAACGCTGAGCATCTTTTCATATATTTGTTGACCATTTGTATGTCCTCTAGGGAGAAGTGTCTGTTCAGGTCCTCTGCCCATTTTTTAATTGGATCGTTTGTTTTTTTGTTGTTATTGAGTCGTATGAGTTCTTTGTGTATTTTGGATATTAGGCCCTTACTGGATACATTGCTTGCAAATATATTTTCCCATTCAAATGGTTGTCTCTTTACTTTCTTGACGATTTCTTTTGCTGAGCAGAAGCTTTTTGTTTGATGTAGTCCCATTCATTTATTTCTGCTTTTACTTCCCTTGCCTTTGAGGTCAAATTCATAAAATCTTCCTTAAGTCCAAGGTTCTTGAGTTTAGTTCCTATGTTTTCTTCTATGCATTTTATTGTTTCAGGTCTTATATTCAAGTCCTTAATCCATTTTGAGTTAATTTTGGTGTTTGGTGACAGACAACAGTCTAGTTTCATTCTTTTGCAGGTGGTTTTCCAGTTTTCCTAGCACTATTTATTGAAGAGGCTTTCCTTTCTTCACTGTATGTTTTTGGCTTTTTTGTTGAAAATTATTTGCCCATATAAATATGGGTTTACTTCTGGACT
>NW_011914185.1:0-1179 GCF_000151845.1 Pteropus vampyrus | reverse complement strand
GTGGAAGTAATTTTACCACTGCATATTTTAGTCATACCTAGTTGTATTTAAATGTTATTACTTTTCATTGCTTTTAACCCTTCCTCCCACCTTCTGCCTCAAAGAACCATTTTTATTCTGTGGTTATAGTTTTGCTTTTCCAGAATGTAAAATAAATGTAATCAAACTATATTTTTTTTTTCATCTGGCTTCTTTCAATTACCATAATTAATTTAATAATCTTCCTTGTTGTGACGTGTACTGTCTGTCCATTCCTTTGTATTGCTAAGTAGAATTAATTATATGGAAGAACCACAGGTGGTAGACATTTACATTTTTTGATAATTATGAATAATAATGATATGAACATTCATGCACATTTTTTGTATGAATATTTATTTTATTTCTCTTCATTAAATATCTAGGAGTAGGTATGATCAGGTACATATTATGTGAATTTTTAAATTTTTAAGAAATGGCCAAAATGGTTTACAAAGCGGATCTACCACTTAGCATTCTGACCAAGAAGGTTTGAAAGTTCCAGAAACTCCATATATTTGCCAATAATTGCTATTGTCATTTTTTTTTGGGGGGGGTGAAATTTTATAGATAGGTGTGTACTGCTGTTTCTTTATGGTTTTAAATTACATTTCTCTCATGGCTAATGATGTCGTACGATTTTTCATGTCTTTATTATATGTGAATTCTCTTTAAGTGTTCACATCTTTTTCTCATTTAAAAATTTGGATTGTTTTTCTCTTATTTTTTAGTTATGAGAGAAAATTATACATTTTGGACACCAGTCATAACAAATGCTTATTTTAAGAATATTTTTTGTAATCTGTGGCTTTTCATTGAAAAAAAAAAAAGTCTTTCGAAGAGCTGTGTTGTTAATTTCATTGAGGTTTAATTTAACAATTTTTTTAAAATGTCATCTGTTTTTTGTGTTGTATATTGAATATTTTTGGATAGCAAAAATGTTCTTGTTTTTTCTTCTAGAAGTTTATCAGTTTTCAAATTTATATTTAAATCTATGATTTATTTCTACTTGAATTTTTATATGTGGTACAAGATATAGGTAATTTCTTTTTGCTTTTCTTCACTTTTTTTTTTTTCATGTATGGAGATTTAATTGTTCCAGCACCATTTGTTTGACAAAATACCCTTTCTCCACTGACTGAGATGTCTTTATAACTTTGC
>NW_011914184.1:0-1023 GCF_000151845.1 Pteropus vampyrus | reverse complement strand
GCATATATATTTTTTTTTCACCAAAGTCTTCAACACTAGGTTTAGTTCAAATGGGAAAATATCCACCACATTATCTGATTAGTATAGCTAGTCTTCACTTGTCAAATCAATAAGCCAAATCAGACTTAACTTTTGGAAGGAAAAAGTTTGATTTAATTTTTCAGTATAAATAAACTATGCCTCCTTCCCCAAGCATCTCATTTCTGATTTCTAATTCTAAGATAGATGGACTGACCTATGCGTTGTCTGGCCTACGCGTTGGTAAAGGCATGGAGTCTGGCCATGAGTTAGTGGCTGGATGAAGTGACTGCTGCCTCCCACACTTCTTGCTTTGCTCTCACAGGCCTCTCCCTCCAGAAGAGAGGTCTGAGTTGTCTCTAGTTGCTTGATGCTCTGGAGATTTTTAAACCCCTGAGCAATGCGTCATTCTAAGATTTGCAAAGTGGATAAGAACACTGGTGAAAGAAAAGGGGCAGGAGTGTTGGTGGGAAAGAAGAACCAGAGTGTTCTCAAGGAAGTAGTTTTAAGAAAGAGGAGATTTGGGAATTGAAGATTTGGAAATTGACTTTTATAAAATTATCCACACTCATATGCACCTTGGAATGACTGTATTTTGAAAATGCTTCATGAAAGATGGATTATGAAGTGTGAGTAGGATTTTCCTAGATGAGGAAGGTGGGGAGGGGAGATAGTTCATGGAAAGGGACAGACGGTTCACAGAATACATCTTGAAAAGAACATGCTGTATTTATGGAAAGTAGAAATTCTCATAGTGACTTCAGGATGGAGTTATGTTGTGGGAGTGGCAGGTGAGACCAGAGAGCCAATTGGGTTTGGTTTGTGAAAACCTTTGCATGCTATTAGCATCTAATTTAGATCTTACTTAGGCAGAAGGGAGACACAGTGGCTTTTTAGCTGGACAATGCTGTTACATGCAGATAATTCACCGGGCAGAGTAAAGTTTAGAGGGGAAGTTGGGAGGTAAGATAGGAAACAGATTTCATCCATTCTAAAATGAACATT
>NW_011914183.1:0-2684 GCF_000151845.1 Pteropus vampyrus | reverse complement strand
TTGGCAATTCAAGGTCTTTTGTGCTTCCATACAAATCTGATGATTTTTTGTTCTATTTCTTTAAAAAATGCCGATGGGATTTTGATGGATATTGCATTAAATCTGTATTATGCTTTAGGTAATAAGGTCATTTTAACTATGTTGATTCTTCCAATCCAAGAACACGGAATATCTTTACATTTCTTTGTATCTTCTTTGATTTCTTTTAATAAGATCTTATAGTTTTCATTATATAGGTCCTTCACATGTTTCGTTAGATTTATTCCTAGGTATTTTATTCTTTTTGTCGCAATTGCAAAAATGAATTATTTTTTCCACTTCTTTTTCTGATGCTTTGTTATTATAATATAGAAACACTATGAATTTTTGAATGTTGATTTTGTATCTAGAAACTTTACTGTATTTGCTTATTGTTTTTAGTAGTGTTCTTGTGGAGTCTTTAGGGTTTTCTACATAGAGAATCATGTCATCCTCAAATAGTGGCAGTTTGACTTCTTTGTTTCCTATTTGGATGCCTTTTATATCCTTCTCTTGCCTGATTGCACTAGCTAGGACCTCCAAATATATATTGAATAACAGTGGTGATAGTGGACAGCCTTGTCTTGTTCCTGATCTTAGAGGAAAGGTTTTTAGCTTTTCACCATTAAATATAATGTTGGCTGAGGGCTTGTCATATACGGCCTTTATTATGTTAAAATACTTTCCCTCTATATTGATTTTGTGAAGTGTTTTGATCATAAATGGGTGCCGTATTTTGTCGAAGACTTTTTCTGCATCTATTGATATGATCTTATGATTCTTATTTTTTAATTTGTTTATGAGGTGTATCGCATTAATTGATTTGCGTATGTTGAACCATCCCTGTGCCCTTGGGATGAAGCCCACTTGATCATGGGGTATAATCTTTTTAATATGTTGCTGTATTCAGTTCGCTAGTATCTTATTTAGGATTTTTGCATCTGTGTTCATGAGAGATATTAGTCTGTAGTTTTCTTTTTTGGTGTTATCTTTACCAGGTTTGGGTACCAAGTAATATTAGCCTCATAAAATGAGTTGGGAAGTATTGCCTCCTCTTCGATTTTTTGTAAGAGTTTGAGGAGAATAGGTATTAAATCTTCTTTGAATGTTTGGTAGAATTCACTGTGAAGCCATCTGGTCCTGGACTTTTACTTTTTTGGTAGATTTTTGATGATTGTTTCAATTTCCATACTGCTGATCGGTCTATTTAGATTTTCCGGTTCTTGATTTAGTCTAGGAAGGTTGTATTTTTCTAAGTATTGGTCCATTTCTTCTAGGTTATTGAATTTGGTGTTATATACTTTTTCATAGTATTCTTATATGATCCTTTGTATTTCTGCAGTGTCTGTCGTAATTTACTCGTCTTTCATCCCTGATTTTGTTTATCTGTGTCCTTTCTCTTTTTTCTTTAGCGAGTCTAGCCAGGAGTTTGTTAATTTTATTAACCTCAAAAAACCAGATCTTTGTTGCATTTATTTTTTCTATTGCTTCTTTTGTTTTCAATTTCATTTATTTCTGCTCTAATTTTGATTTCTTTCTTTCTTTCTGCTGACTTTAGGTTTCATTTGTTCTTCCTTTTCTAGTTTTTTAAGATGAAGCATTAGGTTGTTTATTTGGGCTTGTTCTTCTTTTTGGAGGTAACCCTGTAGTGATATGACCTCTCTTCTTATGACCACTTTTGCCGTGTCGCAAAAGTTTTGATATATTGTACTATCATTATCATTCGTTTCTATGTATCTCTTGATCTCTCTTTTTATTTCTTCTCTGACCCAGTTATTCTTTAGTAGTATGTTATCTAATCTCCATTTATTTGTGGTTCTTTTCGCTTTCTTTTTATAGTTGATCTCTAGTTTCAAAGCATTATGATTAGAGAATATGGTTGGTATGATTTCAACCCTCTTATATATTTGTTGAGGCTATCTCTGTGTCCTAGTATGTGGTCAATCCTTGAGAATGTTTCATGTACTCTAGAGAAGTATGTATAAGCAGCTGTTTTGGGATGGAAGGCTCTATAAATGTCACTTATGTCCTGTTGGTCTAATGTGTCATTTAAGGATGTTATTTTATAATTGATTTTCTGTTTAGATGATCTGTCCATATCTGGCAGTGGTGTATTGAGGTTCCCTACTATAATAGCGTTTTGGTCTGTTTCTCCCTTTAGTTCTGTTAGTAATTGCTTTACATATTTTGGGGATCCCTGACTGGGAGCATAGATGACTGGGAGCATAAGTGTTACTTCTTCTTGGTGCATGATTCCTTTTATCATTATGAAGTGTTCCTCAGTATCTTTCTTTACCTTTTTGATTTTAAAGTCTATTTTGTCTGATATTAGTACCACTACTCCTGCTTTTCTCTGAATGCCATTTGCTTGAAATATCATTTTCCACCCTTTCGCTCTGAGTCTATATTTGTCTTTGGAACTGAGATGTGTCTCCTGGAGGCAGCATATGGCTGGGTTTTGTTTTTCGATCCAATCTGCAGCTCTGTGCCTTTTTATTGGTGAGTTCAGTCCATTTACATTTAGGGTGATTATTGAAATATGAGGTCTTCTTATAGCCATTTTATCTTTTGCTTTCTGGTAGCTCGATGTTTCCATTGCTTCCTTGCCCTTGTGTTTCTGTTTTCTTTATTTTGGTTGGTTTGTGTGGGTTTTCTCTCTGATCTTT
>NW_011914182.1:0-2518 GCF_000151845.1 Pteropus vampyrus | reverse complement strand
AAACAATTTTAGTTGTCTCAGGTTTGCTGCAAAATAATGTGTTTGCAAAGAGCTCTGAGGAGGAAATTCTACAGATTCGGGTCTGAGGATTTTATTTGTTCTTCCCTGGAGGGAGCCCTGGTATGTTCTAAAGAATCAACCTGGATAGAGTCTTTTGCAGACTCATCAATTTAGGTGCCAATAAAAATATTTTTGAATCAACCCAGTGACATTTTTATAAGAAGCATGAAAAATTCTATATTGAAAGAACCAACTTCCACAAACCCCACAGGCCTTTCCTTCAGCCAAGAATAATACTGAAGTGAACAAGAGCATTTGACAGGACAGGGTTTCAAGAATTCTTTTCATGTGGGGAATGCAGGAAGATTTATCAGCACATCCCTGACCTTTTCCTGAGACACATTTTGATTTGATCTGTTTTACATTCTGACTTTACCAAAGACTTCTTTGACTTCTCCATCAGGATGGGCGGACAGCAACTAGTTGGCTGACAAAATTGGCAGGAGCCACAGGCAACTTCTGAACACTGAATTTCCCCAAGAGAAAGCAATTTTACTCCTGCACCTCAAGGCGAAGGTCGGTTGAGCTTCCGCATGCCGTGGCACTAAGGGAACCTTTCGGCTTAGGCGTCAAAGCCCGTTTGTGCACAGTAACCCTGCCTGTCATTCCGCCCTTAACCTCACTGCCCCGTGGGCTGTCCGGCTACACTGCTCTTCTTTCAAGTTCTTGAGTGTATCAAGTTCATTGCGCCCAGGTCATCTGCACATTCGTCTTCGCTCCGTGAACTTTTAGTCTCCTCACTTCACCACCGAGTCCTCACTCTACCTTTACAAAACTGGCTCTTTGTCAGCCTTCACCCAGAATTTCACTTCTTCGGTGAGGAAGTTCTTATATTTCAATATATTTTATGCCCTTTGTTATTCTCTCTTGCTGTAGCCTGTATGATTTCCAGCAAATCTTTGATCGATCCACCTAGTGACAGGTGGCTCGCTATCACACAGTTAGGCCTATTTCATTTTGACCAGATTTTATCATTAGAAAGTAATTCTTGATCAAAAAAGGCCTTGCTGAAGAAGTGACATTTAAGTTGAGAATTTAGGGGGAAAAAAGCTAATTGAAAGAGCCTGTGTGTTAATTCCAGACAAAAAAGAGCACAGGCAAAGGTCCTGAGATCCAGAAGAACTCATCACATCGGGAAAACCTGAGGAAGATTGATATTCCTGGAATAAAGGAAAGAGGCTGGAAAATTTGGCAGATATTTATTTTCCGTATTGATTTATTTTACTTAATTTTACATAAAGAAACAGAAGGAAAACAATGTGATTTGATGTGATTTTTTTCAATGCTCTGTCACTTGATGGTGGCTGTATCGGAAATGGGCTTCTCCCTAAGCCCATTGATTCTGCCTTAGTTCAGGCTCTCTTAGCATTTACTAGTGCAGTATACTATGATTTTCCTCTTTCATAACTGGTCTCTCTCAGCCTTCAACATATCTGAAGTGTGTGTGCGTTCCCTCACTCTCATTATCAGCAAACTCAGGAAATTTTAGAGTTGATCTAGAGTAAAATTCTGGATACACTGTCTATCAGCTCGGTGGCCATAGGTGAGTTACTTATCTGCTATTGCCTTCAGATTCATCGTCAGTAAAATGAGAAGGGTGTTATCTACATTGTAGGATTATTCTAGTCCCTTGACTTTATGACATCCATAAAGCACCTACTATAAGGCTTAGCTATATGAGAGAAACATAATTAAGCCATAGCTTTTATAGTTTATTTTTTTTTTAATTCCATTGTAAAAAGTAGATTGTGTAGCTTTTCTGATAAACAGGATTGTAAAGGATTAACTCCAGACTTGAGAAAGAAATTATTCTCATAGAAGCCATGCAAACTTCTACAGCCAACTCTGCTAACGACTCCACTTTTCCATCTGGTCTCCACACTCCAGGTACACTGCTAGCCTCACGCTTCCTGTATCTCTTCATAACTCCAGGTCTTTTGCACATATTGTTCCCTATGCATGTAATGTCCATCCCTGTTTATTCACCTGGAAAACTCTGAATCACCTTTCAGAACCCAGAAAAATTTACCCTTTTCTACAAAGACTTTCTCTGTTCTCTTGGAGAAACTTAACCACCATCCTTGTCTATACCCCTGCAGCCCTTTGTTAATAACTCATGTTTCTTAAGAAGTTATTGTATACTTTATTTACATGATTCCATTAGACTGCAAACATTTTGAAGGCAGCAAATGGCGTCCTCATTGAGTACATATCCATCAAGCACATTTAAGCTTATTTGTACAATCACTAACATTTTTGAGTAACTATATAAGGAAACTCCTGTGCTTGATCCAAAGATGAGAATTAAAGTTAGAAAAGGCACTAAGCTGGAAGAGAGCTAAGCCATTTAGACTCAGAAGCTCTGTTATTTTTCCTTCATAATTATAAGAAAATTCCTCGGTTGCTTCATTTTTAAAATGAAAGGAGAAATAATTCCTGTCTCATAGGATTTGTGAGG
>NW_011914181.1:0-1937 GCF_000151845.1 Pteropus vampyrus | reverse complement strand
GGAATATCGACTTCATAGGATTATGGTGAGACTCAGATGTGATAAAGACCTCGTGCCTGGCACGTGCTTAACGCTAAAGATGAGTATTATTATTTATCGCTGTTATCATTTCTATTCCATAAATTATATCTCGAAATGTCTACAAAGGATGACGCAGTTAGAAAGGCAGAGATGAGTGGGGATCCTCGGTGTGAGGGAAGGCTTCCTGGAGGAGGAGGCCCTGAGCGGAGCCTTGAAGGATTCTCAGCTTGCTAGTAACCCATAATCTGAGTAACACACGACCGCAAGTCCTCGGGGGTATAAAACCATAAGTGTGTCCTTAGCTCGCAGGCCAGCTGGGGGCTGTGCTGGTTGGATGGGTGGCTCTAAGCTGAGGGCGGATGAACAGGTTCACGCACGCAGGTTCCTTACAAGGTGACAATACGAGTTCAGAAGAACGAAAGGAAACTCCCAAGGCCTGTTAAGACCTAAGCTGGGAACTGGCCCGTTGTCACTTCTGACTCATCCAAAATAAGTCCCGCGGCTGAGCCCAAAGTCCAGGCGGAGCTCAGCCCCGCTGCTTTGCTGGGAGGAGCTGGCTCCTTCACGCGGCAGAGGGAGGGCACACGGAGGGATGGAGAGCTGAAGACGAGGGTGCAGAGAGAAACGCCCGTCCCGTGAGTGAACGCGCGGGGCCAGGCGAGGAGTCAGGCAGCTGGTGGCACAGGCGGGGAAGGTGCCTGCGCACAGCACTGTGAGGAGGAGGGTCTGATGAGACTGGGCATGGTGGGGGGTGTGAGGGGCAGCCATCGGACAGACAGGACAAACTGAGTCTCTTCCCTTCTCCCTGGAACACATCCCTATCGCCTGGCCTGGAGCACACGGTAGTCCAGGAAATTTAGGAGGTACTAACGAAAAGACTCACAGTAACGATCGTATGTCACAGTGACCCAGGAGCCCACTGAAAGAATCCCAGTGGCCAAGCCTGGAAGAGTTTGAGCAACGAAATAAATACAGTAGTATTGGATTATAATGCAAAGTATGGAATAACTATACATAAGTCCATACTGACATACGTCCAGGCACACAGACAGGAGAGCAGCCAGCTCTCCCATGGAGAAAAATGTCCCCCAAATTTTTCCCTGATCTACAGGCCCCGTCCTACCCCCCAGCCTTCTCCCCTGGCACTCCCATCACCCACAGCCTTCCAGCCACACTGCCCGTCCTGGGGGCTTCACCTCTGAAACTTCCGTGGCTGGAACATTCTGCCTCCAACTCTTCACACAGTTGTCTGTCTCTCGTCGTTTAGGTCTCGGTGCAGATGTCACCTCCACAAAGAAGTCTCCCCAATCACCCCCTTCTTTGCTTGTTTTAATCCCCTTCACAGCCTTTAGTATGACGTTATTTATTTTCTTATTAACTTGTTTATTTCTGTTATCCCCTCGTTTATAAAACAAACCTTAAGAACAGTGACCTTTTCTGCCTTCTTTACCACTGGGTTCCTGATGCCAAGCTCGCAGTCGGTGCTCAATAAGTTTTTATGGAATAAATGAGTGAGCACATGACTGCTGGGCTCTCTCCATATTCTCGAAGCCAGGCACGGTGCCTAGCACAGAGTAAGGTAAGGGTGAATGTCGTTTGTTTTGTGGATGTGTGCATGGATTCACCTAAAAATAAATGAGTAGATGAGCGAATGAGCAGAGAAAGCAAAAACTAAGTATGAGTGCGTAAAATGTGTCCATAAAATCTCGGGCTGCCCCACGGAACGCGTTAGTCGTGAAGGCATTAATCCAAGTTAATTCTGCAAAACCGACCTGCATATTGGGCTACAGAGTCACCCTGATTGAAGTTCATGGGCAATCGACCCTCAGTGTCGATGACGACCATGTGAGGTGGGAAGAGAAGGACACCTAGGCACTTCACCTGTCTAAGCATTTCACTAGGCTGTGGGACAGGTG
>NW_011914180.1:0-1263 GCF_000151845.1 Pteropus vampyrus | reverse complement strand
GACACCAAGTCTGTCAGCACCATGATCTCACCAACCTCCAGAATTGTGAGAAATAAATTTCTGTTATTTATAAGCTGCCCAGTCTATGGTATTTGTTATAGCAGCTCAAAAGGAGTAAGACAGGGAAGAAACATCAGATGAGGCCAGAGAAGCGGGCACATGGTGCATAGCCTGTGGTTGGGGGGAGGGGGCATGGTAAAAACCCTGGGAATTTTCTAACTATGTTAGGAAGAAAGCCATTGGAGTGCGTTTGAGCAATAGGTTAACATGGTTTGATGTTTTTAAAAGTCTTTCTGGTTTCTTTATGCAGAATCGATTACTCTGAGAGAAGAGCAGAAGTAGGGAGACTAATTAGGAGGCTGGTGAAGTCATTCAAACGAAACATGATAGTAACCTGGATTACAGTGAGTTTAAACATGGTCAGATTCAGGATATATTTTGAATGTTGAGCCAACCAAACTTATTGGTGGATTGAATATAAAAATTGGAGGGAAAAAGGGAATCAAAAACAAAACAAAACAAAAACAAAAACAAAAATCCCTCCAATTTTTGGCCCGAAAAACCAGATGAGTGATGGTTATAGATAGAATAGTAGCCTCTCAAATATGCCTATGCCTCTCAAATATGCCTCTCAAATAATCCCTGGAACCTATGAATATGTTTTTTTACATGCCAAAAGGGACTTCACTGATGTGATTAAGGACCTCGAGATGGGGAGTTTCCTAGATGATCCCGGTGGGCCCAATGTAATCACGAGTCCTTAGATAAGGGAGCAGGAAGGTCAGAGTTCAGAGAGAGATTTGAAGATGCTTCTAGCTTTGAAGATGGAGGGAGGGGCCACTAGCCAAGGATACAAGGAAAATCCAATAAAACAGATTCTCCTCTAAAACATCCAAAAGGAACACAGTGCTGCTGACATCCTGATTTTAGCCCAGTGAAACCACTGGACTCTGACATCCAGAACTATAATAAATCCATGTTGTTTTAAGCCATTCAGTTTGTGGTGATTAGTTACAGCAGCAAGAGGAAACTAATGTGGAACAGTGCTTTGAAAACTGTGAAACGCTAAATAGTAAGCATCACGGAAACTAAAAATTACAGCAAAGAAAACAGAGGGAGCCCAGACGGGTTTATTGTTCGACCCTAAAATGCAAAAGGACTTAATTAGATGGCATCTTAGAGTTTCCAAACCCAGCAGAAGGTGTCAATTTATGGCAAGTCCTGCATCAGATGATGGTGTTGTAAGGCTCAGTAAGAGGCAGG
>NW_011914179.1:0-1492 GCF_000151845.1 Pteropus vampyrus | reverse complement strand
AGAGAGAGAGAGAGAGAGAGAGAGAGAGAGAGAGAGAGAGAGAGAGAGAGACACACACACACACGACCTAAGCTTTGTAGCTAAAACATATTAACAATTGTGCATGATTATTTCTCATGGTATACTTCAATCATCAACTTTAAAATGTCACCATACATGTATGCCAAAAGTTGGCAAATTTACGGCTTTTACATTTTTAAAATGTAAAAAAAATTAGAACAGTTGGTAGTAGACTTAAAAAAAAAGCTGCAAGAACAAAATCCACGTGCTTGCATCTTTTCTGAGATGCTTATCTTTTGAACAGAAAGCAAATGAGGGACAGGAGTTTATCGCTATAGAAACTCTTCTAGTCACTTACTTTGCTTTGTTTCCGGTCCAAGTAAAACTGATGCTGACTAATTGCCATCACCCAGATGGACTTGATGAGAGAAGAGTTTGCATACCAGGTTTGCACAAAGAGGCCACTTTGCCCAAAGGTTCTTCTTGACACAGAAATCCTGAAAGATTTAGGAAAGCACTCAAATTATTTGCCCTGGCCTCAACACAGCACAAAATATACCCAATGAATAATGCTGTAACAAACATTTTAATTGCTTTTCTGCTGTCACACTCATGCTGACAGGGTTCTGATTTTCTCTTTTTATGACAAAACCAATCACACCTATGTAGTATCTTTCTGTAAAACTAGCATATTAAAAAATGCATATAACACACTCGAAAGCAGGTGACAATTAGGCAAATTAGAGGTTGTACTAAAAACTTAAAACCATCACGAGGTCAGGATCAGCATCTTCCTCAAGGTGAAAGAGCATCTCAGATCTATAGACTTGTCCGGCTCAGATATTATCAGAGGATTAACAAAATAATATTGTCGAAAATATGCAAGTCCAAACCTGGTCCAGAATTCTGCTTGTGCACAACCAGATGAAAAGGAAGATAGGGTGAAAGAGGGAAGAGGGGGAGGCAGATGCTGTGTGGGGAATGAGAGAAAAGGACCAATGTTCTTTGCAGGAATTCAGGTCATCTTTTTGTCACAGCTGTTTCCTCCATCCCTCTGACCTCAAACATCCATAAAGGTGTCTGAAAAGCAACCAACCACTGAAGACTGATAAAGAATTCCTCTGAAGAGTTTAAAGAAACTACAATCCTGACTTTAATTAATGTTGATAACTTGGCAACTGTGTGTGTGTGTTTTTTAAGTGATCAAATGTTAAAATGAGCGAAGGACCTGAGTAAACATTTCCCTAAAAAGATATACAAATGGCCAATGAGCACATGAAAAGATGCTCAGCCATCATCAGGCATGAGGAAAATGTGAATCAAAACCGGAATGAGCTACCATTTCACACCACCAGGATGGCTACTAAAAAACAAAACAAAACAAAACAAAAAAACAAAAAAAAAAAACCTCAACTGAAAATAACAAGTGTAGGGAGGATGTGGAGAAAATGGAACCATATATGTTGCTGACGGGAATGTAAACTGGTATAGC
>NW_011914178.1:0-1020 GCF_000151845.1 Pteropus vampyrus | reverse complement strand
CATGTTAGGTTGAGAGCACAGATACGTGCAATGTACAGCTCATCCCAAACCTTTTTAGAGTCAATAGCTTCACTCAGCTCTCAACCTGGGCTGCTCTCAACCTGGGCTGCTGTCAGTAGACTTTGGGTGGTCTGCAAAACTGATGGATTCAAATGTCAACTTCTTTTCTTTTTCCACTTCTGTTGTAAATATGATGGGCAGGTTAGTAATAAAAAAATAAATAATCGAGAAAGAGGGCATTAGAATTCCTGCAGATTTGCATATTTCAGGACACCTACCCTAAGCCCACCAAATTAGAGTCTTTGGGTAGGAACCAGGACCCTGCATGCTTAATAAGTTCCCACCAAGTGATTGCAATGCATGTTAAAGTTTGGGAACAATTGTTTTAGGTCAGTGGTATTCAGATCTGGCTGCACATTAGAATTACCTGGAGAGTTTAAAAAATACGGATTGCTAAGCCCCACCCCAAACCTCTTGAACAAGCATCTCGAGGGTGTGGCCCAGGCATTGTATTTTGTAAAACCTCCCTAGGTGGTTGGTTCTGCTTTGCAGTGAGGATTGAGAACGACTGGTTTAGGAAATTCTTAAACTGGTTAAATAGTCCCTGAACAGTGAAATTGAATGTTTACCATAGTTAATAGGTAATTTTCTCTCTGGAATCTGAATTTATATGTTGGTTTTTTGGCGGGTTGGGAAGGAGGAAAATTCGTTCTTATTTTGACTGCCGTCAGTAGGAAACTGCTTAGCAATTCGAGTCATGCATTTCTATTCTGTGCAAGTCATGACGATTATTAAGGTCTTGAAATTGTCTTGAGTGGGCAGAGCTGGAATGGGCTGACTTATCATTCAGTGGCTTCATGTTAATCAGTGGGGCAGATGGCCTGACTGCAATCCCTGATGTCTATGGACTGCTTTGCACAGTCCTCTTGTGAAATAATATACCGCTTTTCCTCCTCAGTTCATGGGATAGAAATAAGGCACAGGAATATAAGGTTGCTGCTCAAGGCTGGCCGTTTTGCA
>NW_011914177.1:0-2111 GCF_000151845.1 Pteropus vampyrus | reverse complement strand
AAACAACATATCTGGTCATAGCAGAGATGTCAGAGGCAATGGAGACCAAAGCCTTTAAGAGAGAATACTCTATACCTTACCTTCTCATTAACTTCAGAATCCTTCCCAAAGAGAATTCTGATACTGTCAGCATCCTTCTAACACTGACTTTTATTACAAGCCATACTGCAGCCTTCCTAATGTAAGTTCACATAACCCACTGGAAGTGCAGATGTTTCTAAATAATCTATTCTTGCTAGAAATCAAGAATTTATTTTACATGAGAGTGTCATTAAACTACCTTCCTCTGGGTTTCACAAAAAACCATTTGTTTCTAATTTATTCTCAATGGCATTCATAATCTATCATTTCACAAGAGAATCAAACTGTGTAAATGTGAACAGCTTTCCAGAGATTAACAGTGTATATAGTTAATTTGGTGGGGGGGCGGTCATCTCGAGATCATCTTTTGAAGTTGTTCAGGATGCTGCAAAAGAGCTAGATTCTTTATTACTGTTTCTCTTCTCTATCAGTAAGTGACAATTAGGAATACTGTTTATTTGAAGGACAAATGTTGATATTTCTAAGATTAAGGCCAGAGATTTGCTACTTGCTCTGAAGTATCTTCTACTGATTTTTCCTTCAAGCCCATTCCCAATTCTTTTATGTCTAGTTGCTACTATAGTAAACATTGTTTAACCTTATAAAGTTAAACATATTGTTTAATGATTCATAAATGATTCAATAATGATTCATAAATCATTATTTTAGCTGGGTTTGTTTTCAGTTCTGCTTAGAAGCAGAGTAGACCTTCCAAAACTACTTCTAATATAGTGAAAATTTAAGAATCACTAGAATCCAATTAGGATTATCATCAGAATAAAAAATATGACACACACACACACACACACACACACACACACACACACACACACACATATATATATATGTATAGAGAGAGAGAGAGAGAAGGAGGGGGAGGAGGGAGAGAAAGGGAGAGCATGAGCATGAATTTATCTGAGCTCTGTGAAATACCAGATAACTTTTTTTTTTTTTTATCAATACTATCTTTAGTAGTGAGAGCAATTGAGTTGTAGAGATTTAAATTTCAAGCAGATGAGTGTCTGAATCCTAGTTATGGTACATATTATTATCTATGTAACAGTGATAAAATTATTGAACGTATTTCATTCCAAATTCCTCATCTGTGAAACAGGATAAAAGATAACCAGTGAAAGGAAGTAACACAGTGAGTAGATAAGTGAAACAGGTTTATCAGGTTTATCTAATGCTGCTCAGGTAAGGTAGCAATTGACTACCTGGCAGACATGAGCTTGACTGTACTAGATTAGAATATTCTGTAACATAGTATGGATAGTTATTCAGGCTTCCCCATTGCTTAGAAGAAATATCTCTCAACTGCATCTCTGAATCTCCAAAAAAAAATTTTTTTTTTAAATTCTCATGCCAGTTAGGCTATATTCGTTGTTCGTTTGTTTTTAAACCTGTATGTCTTTTGTTATCCCTGAATTTCTATCAAGTGTTAGAATTAAGATAAGAATGAAGCAGACATATTACTTTCCCAGGTGAATCTGAAGATTGATTCACCCCAAAATCATCTCCATTTGAGTCCTTCTGCTTACAGCTATCGATATCCCTTTATTCAGATTCTATGTTCAAACACAACTGACAGATTCCAATTATGAATTTGTTGACCTATGATGTTGATAACAAAAATGATTGTGGGTTAGGAAAACATGAATTTTCTGGATAAAGATGTACCTACTATAGTTCAATCATGAATTGGGATCTACTTTATATATCATTATTTTATTGGTTAATTAGAATGATTCAGCCTCCTCAGACCGAATCCAGTCTGGCTATCCCCATGAACCAGGTTTCAAGCCTGGAAACACTATAAACCAGACCCTGGCCAGTGATAATTCCACAGAGCTGTCACACATTTTCTTGCTTTGTCATGTTGAGGTCTTGAAATTCTCTCCCTGACCTCTCTGTTATTTCTGCAATTAATAAAGATATAGAGTTATAGGGAGGTTCCATATCATATTCATGATTTTGTGATTTTCCAGTAAAAACAAGACAACTGAGTTTTATATTTCACCCAATATAAG
>NW_011914176.1:0-2106 GCF_000151845.1 Pteropus vampyrus | reverse complement strand
GTCCGTGCTTTCGGTGTCTCTGGGTCTGTACCTGGAGTGGAAATGCTGCATCATGTGCTGCTTCTAAGTTTAGCTTTTCGAAGAACCTCCAAGCTGCCTTCTCCGGCGGCTCCACGTGACGTTCCCACCAGCAGTGCAGAAGTGTTCCCGTTTCTCCATTTCTTCGCCAGCACTTGTTATTTTCGGCCATCCGAGTGGGTGTGAAGCGGTATCTCCTTGCGGTTGATTTGCATTTGCCTAATGGCTAATGATGTTGAGTGTCTTTTCATGCACTTATTGGCCATTAGTATGGAGACATGTTTATCTACACCTTTTGCCTGTCTTTTTCGTTGAGTTATCTTTTTGTCGTTGAATTGTAGGAGTTCGTACATTCTGGATATTAAAGCATTACCAGATGACTTTCAAATATTTTCTTCCATTTTGTAGGTTACCTCTTCGCTTCTTATTAATGTCCTTTAATGCAAAAATTTTTTAATTTTGTCGAAGCCTGGTTTATACATTTTTTCTTTTGTTAATGTTTTTGGTGTCATAGACTAAGGATCCATTGCCAAACCCAAAGTCTTACAGATTTACCCCTATGGTTTCTTCTAAGAGTCATATCATAGAGTTTTAGCTCTTACATTTAGGTCTTTGACCTATTTTGAATTAATTTTTGTGTGTGGTTCGAGATTAGGGTCCAGCTCCATCCTTTCGCATGTGGACACCTAGTTGTCCCAGCGCCATCTCCGTTGGAGAGACATCTGTTCCCACTGATGGGACATGGCATGCCCCCTGTCTTTTTAAACCCTCCTCACCTCTCCTCAGCATAGCTGTTCACTAGAGTCGTTCTAATCCATGTACTGTCTGGGACCTGTGTGTTTATCTCTGCTTGCCCCTTTTTCTTTCTTCCTTCCCTGCCTTCCTCCTCCTCCTCTTCCTCCTCCTCCTCCTTCCTCCTCCTCCTTCCTCCTCCTCCTTCCTCCTCCTTCCTCCTCCTTCCTCCTCCTCCTCCTCCTCCTTCTTGTAGGAGTTCGTACATTCTGGATATTAAAGCATTACCAGATGACTTTCAAATATTTTCTTCCATTTTGTAGGTTACCTCTTCGCTTCTTATTAATGTCCTTTAATGCAAAAATTTTTTAATTTTGTCGAAGCCTGGTTTATACATTTTTTCTTTTGTTAATGTTTTTGGTGTCATAGACTAAGGATCCATCGCCAAACCCAAAGTCTTACAGATTTACCCCTATGGTTTCTTCTAAGAGTCATATCATAGAGTTTTAGCTCTTACATTTAGGTCTTTGACCTATTTTGAATTAATTTTTGTGTGTGGTTCGAGATTAGGGTCCAGCTCCATCCTTTCGCATGTGGACACCTAGTTGTCCCAGCGCCATCTCCGTTGGAGAGACATCTGTTCCCACTGATGGGACATGGCATGCCCCCTGTCTTTTTAAACCCTCCTCACGTCTCCTCAGCATAGCTGTTCACTAGAGTCGTTCTAATCCATGTACTGTCTGGGACCTGTGTGTTTATCTCTGCCCTTTCTATGCCCCCATGTGCCTCCCTGCCTTCCTCCTCCTCTTTACTGAAACTAAAACCATCGTGTCCAGTTACCACTTTCACCCATGCCACTCTCTTCTTGGGGTCTGGCTTGAGCATCTATGGACAGCAACAGTGACCAGCCCAGCCCCAGACAGCACAGGCCAAGTAGCCTGGGCTCGTTGAGCCCCTGGCAGGCTGTCTTGCTGCTGCCTCTCAGGCCAGATGCCCCAGGGGACCCAGCAGTCCTGACAGGCCCAGCGGCTTGGGGTCCCTCTGTTGAGGGTGCTTGTTCAGGCCTCACTCCACCGTGAGTGGAATTAAGCCGTGTATTCAGTAAACTGACTTAATTCACCCAGCTTCATTTTGTTTATTTCAATTCCCCTGGACAAAGGCTCAGGGATTCCAGTTGGGAGAAGGAAGCACATCTCACAGCCCCCACCCACCTCCACTTCTCCTTGCTCCCCGCCATCATTATTACAAGGGATGACACATCCTGGACCCCCATGGGCCGGGACACCTGGATGGCCAGCTGCCCCCGCAGGTACCCACTTAGGACCTACTTGGTGCTTCTCTCCTTATTACGTCCTA
>NW_011914175.1:0-2352 GCF_000151845.1 Pteropus vampyrus | reverse complement strand
TGAAAAGTGATTGGTAGGAGCTGGGAGTGGGGGAAGTAGGGAGATGCTGATAAAGAGTAAAACTTTTAGTTATAAGATGAATTAAGTCTGAGGATCTAATGGAAAACATGTTGACTATAGTTGATAGCATTGTATTGTAAATATATAAATAAAATTTGCTAAGAGAGTAGAATGTAAATGTTCTCATAAAAATGTAAATGTGTGAGGTGATGAAAGTATTAACTAAATGAGGGGAAATCTTTCACAATGTATATGCATATCAAATTATCACTTTGTACTTTTAAAAATATGTTACAATTTTATTTGCCAATTATATCTCAATAAAGCTGAAAAAAATAAAATTCCAATAATTAAAGTTAAATAAAATTTCAGTTTCTTAGTTACACAAGCCACATTTTAAATACTAAATAGCTTGTGTGACTAAAGGTCACTATAGTGAACATAAAAATGTAGAGCCTTTGTACTATTGCAGAAAGTTCTGTTGGACAATGCTCATTAAGGGTTTGGAATATTTATGTATCTTCTTTTTTGATTTTGAACTTCTTGAGATCACATGTGTTCCCTAATGTTAGCAATGCTCAATGGATGTTTGCTGAAAAAATGAGTAAATTATTAGAATCCGAGTTTCATATCTGTACTATTATTGTATTTTTGAGTTAAACTAGGGGCAGTCAATCTTAGAAGCTGTTTTGGAAATTTTTGTTTAAATGATAATATTAACAATAACACAGGGAGAAAAAAAAAACACACAAAACAACCTTAATCTCACCTCCCCAAAACAACTGTTCTTATCTGTGCCTATAATTTTTCTGTAGCTCTCTACATGCATACACATTTTACCAATGTACTTTACATACTACTTTGCATTTTGCTTTTTCCTCTTAATATTTATTTTAAACATTTAAAAAAATTGATTTTGGAAAGTAACGATTCCGGTATCGTCTGCAGTCTGAAGAGGTGTTTACTGCCTAAGGAAACTCAACAAATCATTTCAGGCTTCTGTCAGTCTCCAATGACAGCATTTAGGAAGAAGTAGAAGTTAAGAAATAAAAAATAATATAAACATGTGAGAGAAGAAGACAACGGAGTTGCCAAGTGCTGTTGTCTGACAAGACGTCTCTGGAGAGGCTAGAACGAAAACCACACAAATTACCGAAAGCAATTTAAGAAATTGGAGATGCTTCGAGTGTGGGGAAGGAATATGTAAAGGATAGTGTGGTCTTGAGAAATCTGTTCTTTTTCTCAAGAATGTGTGGTAAAGGTGGTTAGCTAAATGAGTATTTATATTTCCAAGAGAGTGCCCTCTTGGTCTGGGCAAAAAGGGACATATCAGTCCCACTGGAGCAGAGGTGAAAGTGCAGATTGTGCCCTGCATAGCTGAAGGCTTTTGTAGAAGGGCCCTCCCTATCCTGGCCTTAATCAGACATTGTCCTTCTCTTGACCTCGAAAAAGGGTCCTTACATTGTCTGCAGCTATATGAACCATGAAGCTTCTGAAAACTATTCTTATGAAAGAAGCACTGCAGCCTGGCCTAGCAACAGAGCAAACACATTTGTATTCTACATGTGCATGCTTATATATTTATGCAGTCTCCCCACCAGTGCAAGGGGTACAAAGAAAACAAACTTCCCACATTTTTTCTCTTCTGCCATGCTAAAGTGTTTTCTTAGGATGTGACTCTTGGGAAGAGAGAGGTCTAGGTATATCACAGAGAAATGAAAAGAGTGAGCCCCACCCTTTTATTGATGCCTCCTGTGTCCCCAGCAGAACTGATTTGTTTACGAAGGGTGGCTTTCCCACAATTCTAGGCTCCTGAGGTATGTCACATCCTTTTCACCTGCCCTTGACATGTCTGGTTCTCTGTTTCCTTTAAGAGAAATGGACTCCATAGGTAGCATCTAAAGTTCCTTCCGGTCTTAACAGTTTATGGTCTCTGATGAATGGTTGGCCCTGCACAGCAAAGATGATGACTTAGTAGAAGCTAAACTTTATTGAGGGTTTACTGTGCACTGAGCACTATGTCGAGCTACATCTGTGTGATTCCCTTCAATATCCAGCTATGGGGTTAAAAAGTTCTACTCCAAAAATGAGATAAAGAAATGGGTCAGAGATAACTGTCCAATGTCACAGATTCAGAGGGGGAGCACAACTTCCTTTGACTTCAAATCCAACCACTTCTTAATTCTGCTTCATTAATTCTATGCTGTCCACATCCAACCAATGACATGGCCTGTGCCATCTACTCTCTTGCAGAATGTCCAGTTTGAGGGAGAAGAGTGGAGACAGCAGAATAGTGGTGATGGGAACAGGTTTCGGAATTACTACATAATTTAGACAGAGATCAGAGAGAAT
>NW_011914174.1:0-2827 GCF_000151845.1 Pteropus vampyrus | reverse complement strand
TTTCAACTCACGTTACTTCTTCAGTGAATGTTTAAAAATCCCAAACACTCCCATGTGCCAGTTTAATCAATCTTCCTGTCTTTCCTTGATTCTGCTTGTCAGTGTTCAGTCTATTCTGTCAAAACAGATGGTCGAAAGAGTCTAAAATTCAATCAAACTATTTTTTATGAACTTGATTGAGAAAAACAATGTAGATTATTTGGCTACACATTCAACTAACTTTTCTTGAGGAGATTTTATGTCAAACAACTCTCCAGGTATGTCAGTACAATCTGTGCTTCATAGATAACAGTTAGAATTAATACAATCATAGTATATAGCTGCAATCAGATTTATTATCCAAACACATGACAGTTGATAATTCTTATATATACAGAATTGCTCTTATCAAAATTCCTAATCGGTTGACTACTCATGGTCAGAAACGATGAATGTGCATTCCTAAGTCAACCAGGTTCTGTGTTTGAATTTGGAGCCAATATATTCTTGAATAAAAACCTTACAGTGTAAGTGGTACGAGTTTGTGAGTCCTATGTTCTGTCCATTAAATAGGTTTTTTTTTTTTAACCTATAAATGTTAATCATTCCTATTCGCTATACAGCTTAATAGCTTTAGTTAGAAAGAAGCACTTAATTTGTTTAAAAACAACTTTTAATATCTTCAGGAAACTTAAAATTTGTGTAGATTCCTTAGACTTTTCTATACACAAGATTATGTCATCTGCAAATATAGATGATTTTACTTCTTTTCAATCTGGATGCATTTTCTTTCTTTTTGTCTAGAACCTACAATGTTAAATAAAAGTGGCAAGAAGGAACATCTTTATAATGTCCCTGTTGTTAGAAGAAAGTTTTCAGTCTTTCACCATTAAATATGATGCTGGCTGTGGGGTTCTCATAGATGCCCTGTATCAGATTGAAGGAGTTCCATTCTATGACTGAGTTGTTTTTTAATAATGAAAGGGATTTGGAATTTGTCACATATTTTCTGCATCTGTTAAAATGACCATGTGGTTTTTGTCCTTTATTTTATTAATATATTACATTGAATTTCATAGCTCTGAACAAATTTTATGTATTTGGAACAAACCCCACATGGTCATGGTGTATAACTCTTTTTGTATATCGATAGATTCATTTGCTAGTATTTTGTAGAGGATTTGCCTGTCTATATTCACAAGAGATACTGGTCTTTAGGGTTTTTTTGTTAGTTTGTTTGTTTGTTTTCCCTTGTGATATCTTTGTCTGTTTGTGGTATCGGGGTAATACTAGCCTCGTAAAATGAATTGTTTTCTCTTCTTATATTCTTTGGAAGTGTTTATAAAGTATTGGTCTTAATTCTCCTTCAGATATTTGGTAGAATTCACCAGTGAAGTTATTGGTTCCTTTCCTTGTGGAAAGTTTTTGTTTAGTAATTTAAACTCTTTATTTGCTTTAGGTCTAATCAGATTTTCTATTTTTTTCTGGAGTCAGTTTCAGTAGATTGCATCATTCTAGGAATTTGTCTGCTTTGTCGAAGTTATGTAATTTATTAGCATACACATGTTCATAGTATTTCCTTATAATTCTTTTCATTTCTGTATGATTGGTTTCCTCCTTCATTCCTGATTTTAGTAATTTGAACTTTTTCATTTTTTATTCCCCCTTGGAAAGTCTAGCTAAAGGTTTCTAGATTTTGTTGATATTTATGAAGAACCAATATCTTATTTTGTTGATTTTCTGTAGTTGTAATTTTCTGTAATTTTCAATTTTCCCCACATGTTAATTTTTATTATGTCCTTCTGCTTGCTGTGAATTTAATTTGCTGTTTGCCTTTTACCTTTCTTAAATGAAAGGTTATTGGTTTGAAACTTTCTTCCCTTTTAATAAAGATATTTACTGATACAAATTTCCCTGTAAGCATTGCTTTCATCACATCCCATAAATTTGATATATTGTGTTTTATTTTCATTCATCTCAAAATATTTTCTAATTCTCTTCAGTTATTTCTTTATGATTTCTTTGTTAAACTGTCCATTATTTAGCAATATGTTTCCATATATTTGTGAATTTCCCAAATTTCCTTCTTGTATTGATTGTGGTCAGAGAACACATTTTGTATGATTTCAATTGTATTAAATTTATTGATATTTGTTTTATGTCTGAGCATAAGCTCTATTCTGGAGAATGCTCCACATGCACTTGAGAAGAATGTGTATTGAGCTGTTGTTGGGTAGAGTGTGCTATAGATGTCTATTAGTTTCAGCTGGATAGCAGTTCTATTCAAATCATTTCCTTGTTGATATTCTGCCTCATTGTTCTATTTATTATGAAAACTGGGGCATTGAGGTCTCCTAACGATGATTGTCTAAGCCTTCCACTATTACTGTTGAATTGTCTATTTCTTCTTTCAAATCTGACAGTATCGCTTCATATATATTAAGGCTCCTTTAATAGGTATACACACACACACACACACACACACACACACACACATACACAATTGTTATATCATAATTGTTATAGCTTAGTGAATTTGCCCTTTTATTATTATAAAATATCCTTCCTTATGTCTAATAATAATTTTTGTCTAGAAGTCAATTTTGTCTGACATTAGTATAGCACCCCAGCTCTCTTTTGTTTACTGTTTTCACGGTACATTCTTTTCCATCCTTTCCTTATAAAACTGCTCCTATTTTTAATCTAAAGTACGCTTCTTGTACATAATGTATAGTTGGGTCATATTTTTATCTATTGTATCAATATCTGTCTTTTAATTAGATATTTAATTTACATATAATGTAATTCATAAAGTAGGATTTATATCTAGCCAATTCTCTGTTTGTTT
>NW_011914173.1:0-2477 GCF_000151845.1 Pteropus vampyrus | reverse complement strand
AAAATTTAGTTTTTCAGTCATAAACACATTTCAAGTACTCAGTAGTCACAAGGGGCTTCTGGCTACTGGCTTGGACAGTTCAGAAACAGACCTAAAGTTCCATCATTACCTAAAGTTCCATGGGAGAGCATTGCATGTTGAGATGCTTGTTAGGTGATAAAGAAAATGGAATTTTCCTCCATCTATGTGCTCAGATCTGCTATTGTGTGGCTAAAAGATGAGCAGCGTTTGAAATGAACTAGATGGATACCTATTCATGACTTTTTCTAACTTAATTTTTGAGCGGCCTTTATCTGACACTTCAACTAATAGAAATGTGAAAATTTCGATCTATCGATTCTTGATAATTTGTGTTAGACAATTATAAATAATCAATTTGTCAAATGTCCTTTATTTACTCTTTGATGAATTGTTCAAATCAATTGACTGACATTATTTTTGACTACATAAAGTCCTGGCCTTTATTTACCAGAAGTATGTTATTCAGGGAAGGCTCAGAAACTCCTAGACTGAACCCATAATAAGAACATAAACTCACTCATTTATTAGAAGTGCTTAAGCTATTTCAAATGCAACATGTATCCATGTTCTTAGACAGAGACATGTGATATTTACAGAAAAGTTCAAATTGGTCTTCCAAGTTTTAATTTTGTTGACTCTCTATAAAGCTGCGTGCAAATGAATAAAAATGAAGTTGTACCTCATTAGTCAATTTCACATAATTCTAATTACTTTTCAGTAGATAAGATCTTGTTTAGAAAGATAATTAAGCTAGGTCAAGGTGAAAAACAGATTATAGGACAAATGCCTGTAAAGTTACAACTTCTTAGGAAAGAAAATCCTCAATTAGTCCTACTAGTGATCTAGAGAAAAAAATCGTTTTTAGCTAGTGAACATGTGCATGTATGCACACACACATGCACGAATATGCATAGGTAAAGTTTTTTAAAACTTTTTAAAAAGGATCTAAACAACTGTTTTGAATAACTTTTATTCCCCTATACATGGACCAATTTTTTAAAAAATAACAAAAATAGCTGTTGTTTTCATTTGCATTTCCCTAATGATATATGATTTGGAACATCTTTTACATGCTTATTTGCCATCTGTGTATCTTCTCTGGTGAGGTATCTATTGAGCTCCTTGGCCCATTTTTTTAATCAGTTGTTCAGTGTTAAGAGTTCTTTGTATATTTTGGATAAGACTTGTTTATCAGATATATCTTTTGCAAATATCTTTTTTCAATCTGTGGCTTGTCTTATTCTCTAGACATTGTCTTTCATAGAGCAGAAGTTTTTAATGTTAGTGAAGTCCAACTTATTCATTATTTCTTTCATAGATCATGCTTTTATTGTCATATCTAAAAAGTCATTGTTATAACCAAGGTCATCTAGATTTTCCTCTATGTTACGATTTAGAGTTTTATAATTTTTCATTTTACATTTAGGTCTGTGATCAATTTTGAGTTATTTTTGTGAAGGGTATAAGGTTTGTGTCTAGATTCAGTTTTTTGTATGTGGACATCCAGTTGTTCCAGCACCATCTGTCGAAGAGACTGTCTTTGCTCCATTGTTTTGCCTTTGCTCCTTTTTCAAATATAAGTTGACTATAATTATGTGGGTCTATATCTAGGCCCTCTATTCTGTTTCATTGATCTAGTTATCTATTCTTACACCAATACCACATCGCTATGATTACCATAGCTTTATAATAAGACTTGAAATTGGATAATATCTATCCTCCAACTTGTTGTTCTTCTATATTGTGTTGGCTGTTCTAGGTCTTTTGTTTCTCCCCATAAACATTAGATGAAGTTTGTCGATATCCACAAAATATCTTGCTGGTATTTTGATTGGGATTTTATTGAATCTAAAAATCAAGTTGGAAAGAAGTAACATCATGACAATATTGAGTCTTTCTCTCCACGAGCATGTAATATCTCTCCATTTATTTAGTTCATCTTTCGTCAGAGTTTTGTAGTTTTCCTCATATAAATCTTTTCTATATTTTGTTAGTATTTCATTTTTTTCATTGCTAATATAAATGGCATTGTGTTTTTAATTTGAAATTCCATTTGTTCATTGCTGGTAATAGGAAAGTGATGGACTTTAGTATTAATCTTTTGTCCTGCCACCTTATTATAATTGCTCATTAGTTCCAGATTTTTTTTTTGCCAATAATTTTGAAATTTCTACATAGACAATCATGTCATCTGAGAACAAAGATAGTTTTCTTTCTTCCCAATCTATATACCTTTTATTTCCTTGTCCTGTCATATTGCATTAACTAGTATGTCTAGTAGGATGTTGAAAAGGAGTGGTGAAAGAAGACATACTTTCCCTGTTCTTGGTTTTAGTGGGAAAGCTCTGAGTTTCTCATCAATGAATATGGTGTTAGCTGTAATTTTTTTGTAGATATTCTTTATCTAAATACAGAAATTTTAAGATTTAAAATGTTTGGACAATTATGTCTAGCTT
>NW_011914172.1:0-1332 GCF_000151845.1 Pteropus vampyrus | reverse complement strand
AGAGGTGAGGCACAGACCTGTAAAGTCCCAAGGGTGTCGCCGGGGTAACCGGCACAGGATTCCATCTGTTGGAGCTGCCGCCAAGTTTGACCTTGTCAAAGATAGGGGTGTAGCGTGGGGGCTGCAACGTGGCTGTGCTCTCGACTATAATCCTGCTTTGTTTTCTTGGGGCGGAGGGAGGAACAGGCAGGGACATCAAAGATGCTTGTAATTGAATCCAAGTAGCATTGTTAATAGACCAGGATGGCTAAGAAATAGGTGTGAGCTGCTCTACTTTAGATGCAAAGGATAAATGCAGTGGGTGTCACAGCCCGAATAGTAATTATGTCGTCTGACTTGTCGTAGAATGTGACTACAGTAATTGCAACATTTTCTCCCATCATTGAAGCTTGTAATTATCGTGCAGCTACCCGGGTTATGTGCTAACTTGGGCTGTTTTAATCACCTCTTTTCCTCTGAAATGTAATGGTAAAATTCCACAGTTGTTCTCAGGCTGCGGATCCTTTCAACATCTGTTGCCTTGTAACTCTTAACGGTTCGGCACCGAGGAGAGGAGGCAGAGCTGCCTCAGGCCACTCCTGACAGGCCTTTAGCCTGTGAAGCCACCGGGATGGTTGATGAGAAAGCCCACACAGTAAGGGCGTTTGAATTCCTAACCAGAATAAAATTTTCTCTTCGAATGTGCATCATCTATTTTGTTTCAAAGATGGCAGATTTATTATTGGATTCGGCTTGTCTGCAACCCGTATTTTTTGGATTGAAAGAAACTGTCAACCGTAAAAATCAGTCCAGGGCTGATTAAGAAGCCCCCACCCCAACCCAAGAGCAGGTGCAGGTTCATTGATGCCGAGCCGCCTCTCATCGTGAGGCTCCTGACGGTGCTCATCGCATGCATTTCTCTTTCCAGATCGCAGTTTGCAAACTTCAGGGGCTCGCCGAAGTTCCGCTATACAGGGGTAAAGGGACATGGGACACTACATGAAACGAGGGGGCTGACGGCCGCAGTGGAGCACTCCCTGGACTCGTTCGTCGCGGGGCGACTCCCTCTCTCTTAGGTCGCCCCTTTCACTCTGTAGATAATCCAAGCGCACCCAGAGAGTCAGCCCTGCCGGGGGCCACCCCAAGCCACGCTCAAACAGGGCGCCGTGACGTCATCACGTACTCGTTCCCGCAGGGCGCCGTGACGTCATCGCGTACTCGTTCCCGCAGGGCGCCGTGACGTCATCGCGTAATCGTTCCCGCAGGGCGCCGTGACGTCATCGCGTAATCGTTCCCGCAGGGCGTCGTGACGTCATCGCGTACACGTTCCCGCCATGCAGGCGCGCCCAGCCG
>NW_011914171.1:0-2215 GCF_000151845.1 Pteropus vampyrus | reverse complement strand
CATGCATCAAGTCCTCTTATGTGCCAAGATCTTCATATTTCATTTCACTCATAATAACTAAGGAAGTAGTATCTTACCACCTGTCACTTTGGAAGACTGAGGCTCAGAGAAGAGTAACTTGCCCAAGGTTACCCAGCTAGAGGAACTCAGGCAGGGCTAGAACCCAGGTCTGTCTAGCTCTGGAACCCCCGGGTCTCTAGCCTCTGAGTTCCTCCAGCTCCCACAGACTGAAGGCCCCAGTTCAGTATCTCCAATGGGCCACTGTCGGGGGTTGCAGGGACACTGTGCTTGGCAAAGAGTGAAAAACAGGGAGAAATAGATGCTGAGCATCAAGCTCCAATACCCACTGGCTGCAAAGGGACCACACGTAGCCAGCCCAGAGACACAAGACCCCAGCTTGGGAATCAGGTAGATTGAGACAGACTCTGAACTTTGCTACTTATTCACTCATGTCTCAGCCTGAACCTCTCTAAACTTCCATTTCCTCATCCAGAAAACAGGGAATGGAGCAGCCCTATATCAGCCAGCCTACATAGGTTTTGCTGCAATAACAAACACCCTGAAAAACCTCTGAGATTTAAGACAGCTTAGGTGCATTTCTTGTACTGATTGCAAAGAGGGAGGGGGGTCTGTTTCTCAATGTTACTCAGGGCTCTTGACTGAAGGATCTGCCACCACCTCAACATGTGTCCCAACAATGCCATGGTTGTGGGAAGAGGCATGACCAAGGCTGCACTGGCTCCTAAAGCTCTCTCTTATAAGTGATGCTGGTAACTTCCACTAACAGTTCATTGGCCAAAGCAAGTCGCATGCCATACCTAACCTCAGAGGGGACAGGGAAGTGCAGTTCCTCATCATGTGCCTTAAAGGAAGAAAACTGGGATCTTAGCAAACATTTCTCACTGATGACCACAGGCACTTGCCCGTGAGCATACAGTGTGCTAAAGGGAATGAGGACCCTGGCACACAGAAGGTGCCTAGTATATGTTTGCTCTCTTCCCCTTTACTCCCAACTCCTAGGAGATCCAACCCACTTTCCTTTCTCCCCCAGTGGGTCATCAGGGTTAATAGATAATCCCTGCCTTGAAGATGAAGACCTTTGTTTCTGGGACAGAGAGGGGTGGTATCTTCCCCAGGGGAATACAGCATGGTGGTAGCAGAGCCAGGAGAAGCAGATATATGTTCTTACTCCCAGCTGAGCAACCCCACCCCCAGTGCCTCTTTTAACAGATGAAAAAAGCAGCAGAGACTAGTAATACCTTTACCTTATTAAGGGCTATAAAGACCCAGATCAAACCTCCTGTGATCAACCAGGAAATTCAGTTCTGTTCCACAAATGGTCCATTTGACACTGAGAGGGCCCAGGGTGACCTGGATAGCTCACCAGGCTGGTGACCGAACTCTCACCCAGCACCTTCCCCCATCTCTCAGAAAGATATCCTCTCTGGCTGGAGGCCACAGGTCTGCCCTGGAGTCTGAGATGAGTAACCAAGGCCTGTGGGGGGAGGGGACATTGGATAGGAAAGCAACTTAGGACTTGGGACTCTTGAGTCTATAGCCGGACAAGGGTGCTTTTTCCCACTTTGGCCCTCAGTCTCTCCCAATTAAAGGATCAGCCTAGGTTCCCATCCCCACCTCTGAGAGCTTCTTTACCAACCAACATTTTCCCCTCCCCAAAGTGAAGCGGCTAGAGTGGGAGAGAGGGCCTTATCCAGCCACCCTATCCCTTGCTTTGCACGCACTGGTACGGTCAGACCCTGCTCTCCTACAGTAGTCCACATTCAGAGGAGGAGACAGGTAATCAGCAAAGATCAGGTGGTTTGACAGAGGCATATTCCTTCTAGGAAGGATCATTGGTTACCAGCCATGGCTCAAACCAGACAGGCTGTAGGTTGAGCCCAATTTTCTGCCTTCTGCCCCTTGGTCCTGCTATTGACCACTATAGACTGGTAAAATACAGGAGGACTCCCTGGTGGAGGAGGCATTAGAGCTAAACCCTTGACCACTTAGCTGGTCAAGGCAAGGGAATTGGTTCCAGGTGGAGAACAATGGCTTGGAGGTGCCATGCATCTGGAGTGGGGATGAGTGAAAGATGTCACCTGGAGAATATATTGATATGGGGAAGTGTGATTTCCATGTTCTAGAAAAAGTCACCCCCAACACCACTCTTTCCCCAGCTGCAGCCACAGGCAAGAGATTTGGGGTTATTCAGGAA
>NW_011914170.1:0-1090 GCF_000151845.1 Pteropus vampyrus | reverse complement strand
ATTTTTTGAATAATGCTATTAAATATTACACTGACTTATATATGTCCAGTTTCCAGAAACCTTATTTTAGATCAAGCAGATATATAATTGAAAATCAGAAACAAACTGAAAATGTATAAAATATATAATATGTGCATACCTGAATACTTTATATATTACAAATAATTAAGTGTGGCCATGTTTTTCTAGAACTTACCTTATCTGACACCTTCTTCATGGCAATTCAGGAAGCCAGCACTTTTCAATCCTGCTTCATTATGTACTGATGAGCAGCACTACATTCCATAGTCTGGTCCAATGCACACCTTCAAGTGTGAAAGTTACAGAGTCAACATTTTTGTTTGTGCCTTAGTTCATCTATTCTTTAGGATAAGTACTCTCCTATAAATTTCTTCATCAATTAATTTCTGACAAGCAAGTTATATATTTTTGGCAAACACTGAATCCAAGCAGTGAATATCTCACATTCAAATTAAAACTTCCCACCACATAAGTTTTTTTTTAATTATATTTCATGTTTGACAATGTTTTTTATCTTCAATTTCTAGGTTAATGACATGATTGCATACTACTTGAATTTAAAATTGTGAGCATTTTTTATTTGTCCCTTACCAATATCTAAAAAAATATTATAAAATGAGCTACAGGAGTGGAGAGAGAAGAAAAAGTTTATGAATATTGTGGATTTACTCATTGGCTACAAAGAGAATTTAATACATTAGTATTTTATAGTTAATTTTAAAACAACCTTGACTCTTCTATTAACACTTTGTATATTTATTTCCAAGGATTATTTTATCAATGGATATGTATATATGTGTGTATATATATGTGTGTGTGTGTGTGTGTGTGCAAATGAGAATAGACTTACATATATACCTTTAAATATTTACATTTTCATCTGATTTGTGCCTTCAATATTTTACTTATTAAATATTAACCAAAATTTGATTCTTACTTAATATGTAATTGTTCATATATGCAATATTTTAGTCAAACATTTCCACATTGTTCGCTGTGTTTTTCCTCCAGAATTTTCATTCTCATATATAACACTGTGATGAACAGCCTTGAAAACAAACTTCAGCTT
>NW_011914169.1:0-2929 GCF_000151845.1 Pteropus vampyrus | reverse complement strand
GCTGAAATTTTGTCAATGGGAATGGGCATTGATAATTCAGAACATATAGAACAACTGAAACAGTTATACGAAGGAGCTAAAATGCCAGCTTTTGAAGAAAGCCTAAGCCAAAACCTGTAAGTGGATTTTTGTCACCCTTTTGGAAAAGGAAGAGCCGTTTTGTGGAAACATAACTCACAAATGTTACTTTTTCTTTTTTTTTTTTTGAAAGTAGAATAGGTTAATGAGTGTCCATGTTCCTATCCAGAGTCAATAATTGCCAAGATTTTGGGACTCCTTTTTTTTTTTATCCAGACCTCAACCCTCTCTTTTGTTTTTGGAGTGTCATGAGACAGATTCTTCTTACAGAATGAATTTTCGTTAGCTTTTTATTGACAGTTAGCACACATACAGAAAAGTACGTATATCATAAGAGTAGTTTGGTGGATTTTCTGAGCACAGAAACTAGCCCCAGATCAGAAACAGGGCACTGCTCCGAGCTGGCTCCTCCCTCCCAACGTGGAAAAGCATGGATGGCTCCTCCCTGGTTTGTCCTCTGAATGGAATCCTGCAGTGTGTCTCTTGTATCTGGCTTTTTTCGATCAGCATTATTTGTGAAATTCACCCATAGTGTGCATGTAGCCGTGGATCATAAATTCTCATTGCTGCATTATATTCCATTGTATGAATATACCATGATTTATCTGCTCATTCTCCTGTCAGTGGGAGAAAACATCCAATTCTGGGCTGCTTCAAGAGGTATTTCTGATGGACTAGAATTGCTGAGTCCTAGTTCAGAGCTACTGCCTAGCAGTTTTCCAGGTTGGCTGTACCCATTCACACTTCCACGAGCAGTATGAGAGACTGTGAAAGCCACTCTGAAAACGTACACTGAGCAGGGGAAGGATGACACAGCATGTGTATCCAGCAGAGAACTTGAATCAAGAATTCCTTCCAATTAGGACGAAATTGCAGACACCTAGTAGAAAACTGGGCAAAGGACTTGAATAGACACTTCATAGTGTCCAATTAATTAATTGCCCACTAATACATAAAAAAGTGCTTGAACTCATTAGTCAAATTAAAACCACAATGTTATAATACCACCACATACCTATCAGAAGTGAAAGAAAATGCCAAGTGTTGGGAAGGATGTGGAACAAATAAATGCATTTTAAAAACTTGACTAGCAGAGCTATTGCATCTAACAAAATTAATAGTAATTTCTTAAATTGCATGTGTTTTTTGTGTTAAAATATATATAACAAAATTTCTCATTTTCATTTGTTTTTTCCAAATTGTAGTAAAATACAGATAAAAATTGTCATCGTAGCTATTTTTAAGCATCACCCATGTTGTAGCATGTATCAGATAAATCAGGGCCAGCTCACGTTTTAATGGAGTAGATAAACAGGTTACAAAAATACAGCGTGGGTCAGATGGTAATATGTGAGGGGAAGCAGATTAACAAAATAAGGTAGGGCAGCTTTGGGGCCAAGAGGTGAGTCGTGAGCAAAGACACAGGGGTGAGGCATGGCCCCGGTAGGTATCGGCGAGGACTCCTGTGGGCAGAGGAAAGACTTAGTTATTCCTTAATTCCAGGAACAGGGAGGAAGGTACCGTGACTAGAGCAGCAAAACGGGGGAGAACGCAGATGCAGAGGTGAGAGCAGTCCTGGGGTCAGGTCTTGTTGGCCCCTGTGGCCATTGCAGGGATTAGGCTCCTACTCTGAGGAGGCGGAAACAAGAGGGTTTTGAGCAGAGGAATAACTTAAAAGATTCTTAGCTACTGTGTTGAGAATAGACTGTAGCGTGGGATAAGGGCCGTGCCAAGAGTTCAGGACAGGATGACAGTGGCTTGGACGGGGGTGGTTTTGTGGGGCTGGTGAGGAGTAGCTGGTTTCCAAACAGATTTGTAGTGAGCGTGTGATCTTGCGGAGCCTTGTCAGCCATTCCTAGATGTCAAAAGCTGGGCTGCTGGACAGGAGTCCCAGAGGAGTGGGTGTAAGGTCCCCGGACTGAGCCCTGGGCCTCAAGTATTGAGAGGCGTAGGAGCTGTGGGGACATCGGCGAGGAGCCTGGGGGAGAGGACATCCAGGATGGCGGGGAAGGGAGACAGAGCAGGGAGCCATGAGTTGTGCCAGAGCTGCCGACACCAAAGAAGTGAGTGAGGACTGGAAACTGACAAGTGAATTTAGGGATGTGGACATTGGCGACCTTGAAAGGTTCCTAAATAACTGCTGGAAGTAGGTGAATTTCAAAAAAAAAACATGGCAAAGATTAAAATAGTCTGTAGTCTGAAGTTTTTAGATTTTTCTATCTTAATTAAATTGAGTATCTGTGGGATTAGGCTATGCGTTGGTTTCTGCAGACTTTCAGGAAACAAAAACTGCTCTTTTAAAAATGAAGATGTCAACTTCCGTGAACATGGTGCTGTGAGCAATGCTGAGCGTGTGGCCGGGGTCTGTAGCCTGCCTTACTCCTCTGCTCCCGCCGCCCTGCCCACCGCTCTGCCCGCCGCGGCTCTGGGACCTGAGGGCAGGTGCCACTGGATGCTGTGCACCTGCCCCTTTCTGCTGTCAGTATGTAAATGCACAGAGAAACATGAATGGATAACAAAAGAGAATGGTATTGGAACAGTGGGAATCAGCCATTCTACGCAGGAAGCTTTGGGAGATGTTTACTGTATTTGCCTGAAGTTGGGACAAAATCAAACAAACAAGATGAGTTTGGTACTTTGGAAAGTGTGCAAGGTCCGAGTGAACTCTGTTCTCTATCAGGAGAAGTAACTGAGATTAATGAAGCCTTTACAGAAAACCCAGGACTTGTCAACAAATCTTGCTATGAAGATGGTTGGCTGATCAAGATGACACTGAGTAACCCTTCAGAACTAGATGAAGTAATGAGTGAAGAAACACACGAGAAATACATAAAATCTATTAAGGATTGAA
>NW_011914168.1:0-2075 GCF_000151845.1 Pteropus vampyrus | reverse complement strand
GCAATACTAAGGAGCATTCATCTGAAGAGCAAAGGTGAGCCATTTTAATCACGGCAATAACATGTACATTTGCATTTTTAAAAATTCTACCTTAGATGTGATAGAGAAGTCATAGATAGAAAAGGCCAGTCCTGCTGCTTTCTGTGTCACAGTATTCATCACACTTTACTTGGCATATTTATTTAAAGAATTTTTCTTCTACTAAACCACCTTAATTCATTAAGGCAGAGAAAATATTTTTCTTGTGTATTACGGTATTTCTCCATAGGTCTTCAGTAATTTTTCAATAAATTAATAAACAAATAAATAAATGAATGAGGAACAGTTAGGATGTTATTATAAGATTCCACAAAGGTAATGCTAGGGCCCTTGACAAGACTAACATAGAGGCCGTAAAGCTAATTGAACAAATTCACGAGATATTTATAGGTAAAACTGACAGGTCATTGAAAATAATGGAAGTAAGTTATAAAGAGGCAAGAAAAATTTCTAGTTTCCTGCCTTACAAAACTAGGATGATAGTGGTGACTTTGTGGATTATCTCAATTTAGCCGTCTAACTTTTATTTTCCATAATACTCCAGCCCTCAGTTTCACGCTCTTTACCATTTCCCTCACAAATTATTTCTTAGACTGCCCTGCACAATTAGCTACAATCTTTAGATATTGCAATCTATTTCCCTTGAGCTCCTTAAATCAGATTGAAACTCATACTTACCAAAAGTTTGAGAAAAAAAAAAAAGTGATAAAAAATAGGAAAAAGCATATAAGCTAGAAGTAACAAAACACAGCCAAAGCTCAGATTTAAAATAAGAAGAAACTGAGGGCTGTCATCATTAAAAATTGAAGATGAATTATGTGTAAGACCTGGATAGAGATAATTAGGAATTAATATAATTATAATAGGATAATTAGGAATAAATATAGGACATTTATGTCCCATAATACATAAGTATATAAAGCAATATATGATAAACGCCAAATGAGAGGTAAAGAAAATGTCTACCTGCACTCAACTGATGGAAATATTCCTTCGTACTGGCACACAGGGCAAGTAGAAGAAAGGACCTGAGAAGTTCGAATGTCCTAAAGCTCTTGTCAGAAAGACTCTGGATCCCCGTTAATGACTATGTCAATCCCTGTCTAGTGGGTTTTCTATCAAAATAATCTGATGTACTCCAAGTTAAAGGTTTTCGTTCCAAATTGCAGCTACCAGTATTTCTGAGCCGACATAGCTAATACTCAGCAGCTGAATGTATTTAGGTTGCTATTCAACAATATTTATTGTGCCAAATGTGAGAAGCACTGATATTCATGCAGCTCACCAAATGAACAAATTAGTTATTTAATTGTTCCAGCCCTTCAAGTCTCAGCACCCTCACAACCTCTTTCCCAGAAAAAATGATATCTGAAAAAGTGAGATAAAAATCAGAACATGTCATCGTCCATATAGGAACTAGAACTAGACTATTGGCATTAATGTTTCTCGCTCAGTTTGGTGTGTTCACCTTAATGAAAACACCAGAACAGCAAGCAGTTTTCTTCCTAGTTCTTGGGAAAATAAAATACAGCAGAATTCTAGCGCTTTTAACATGATTTATCCACTTTGGATAGTCTATGGTGTCACAGGAGAAATGAATGAGAGAGATGAAAGCATTATTTAAAAATTGCCTAATGATGGGTGGTGTAATAGCCAAAAATGGGAATATAAGAAAAATAAGACAACTAAAAAATAAACCATAGATACATGCTTGCATATCTCTTTTCCACATGAAACGTGTGTGTGTGTGTGTGTGTGTGTGTGTGTGTGTGTGTGTGGTGTTATTTTTATTTTTTTAGTGTTATCGAGAAATAACCAGCCATCTTTTCTTTCTACTGAGTATTCTCCAAGCAATATGTGTGTGTGTGTGTGTGTGTATATATAAGAAAAGATAACTAAATGTGCCTTTTATAGGAGCAGAAAAATCCCAGAAAGTGGAAGAAAGGGAGGGTAGCAAACATGAACAAATTAAAAACTAATTAACATGAATTAACACATTTCCAGTTTGCCCAGAGAATACTAAGCCAGTGGTACTT
>NW_011914167.1:0-2393 GCF_000151845.1 Pteropus vampyrus | reverse complement strand
ACCTTTGTCTATAGACAGAAGTGAGTAGCTATGACAAAGAGTATAAGGCTCGTAAAGCCTAAATATTATTACCAGGACCTTTAAAGAGAAAGTTTGCTGATCATTGATCTACATATATAAAAAGTATAGGTTTGGTTCATTACAAAGTCACTATAAGGCAGGAGTGCACTGTATCTGACCTCAAAGGTAAACGAATGGATCTTAGATATTAACAGAGTTAAGGAGGAACTACATTCCGTTAGAAATTTTGAACTCCAACTAAGCACCAGGTACTATGCTAGTGATGCAAACATGACCACAAACTGAGATAAAGGCAGTGACTAAGACTTGGTTCTTGCTTTTAAGCTCAGAGTCAAGGAGGATGGACAAGCATGAAACTAACATTATGTGCTAATAGTGTGACCTACATCCAGAATACTGTATTCAGTTCTGAACAGTATATTTTAAGGAAGACATTACCAGTCTTGGTATTATTTAAAGGAGAGCAAAAAGTTTGTGATAATCTATATATTGTTACATAGAGAAAGTTGAAAGAATAGGGGCTGAAATGTCTCGAGAGGTAAGAAATACATGACCACAATTTTTAATATCACAAGTGTTCACAAATGGAAAAAGAATTAGAATTTTTTTTTTACAACTGTAAGTGGGAGAACTAGACTCAACAAATACACATTTTAAGCAGGAAGACATCATAGATATAAAAACTTTCTGGCAAAGTAAAAATTTTAAATCTTTTCCATTCCTGAAAGTGTTCAAGAAGACTAGGTGATATCTATGAATGAAACTAAAGGATTACTGTATTGGTGGTTTAGATTGAATCAAATTCTAGGAAAGGTATATTATAAACAGATAATGAAGAATTTTAAAAGCCAAGTTAAAGACAATGCTTTATCTTGTAGTCCCGTGGTTCTCAACCGGACTAGGGGTGATTTTGCCATGCAGGGGACATCTGACAATGTCTGGAAACAGTTTGACTGTCACAAGTTGGAAAGGAGGGTGATTCTATTGGCATCTAGTGGGCATTTCGTGATGCTGCTAAATATTCTATCATGCACAGGACAGTCCCCTCAACAAATAATTATCTGACATAAAATGTGAATGGTGCAGAGGTGGAAAAACTATGCAGTAATCTACTTTTGGGGTGGTAACGTAGGGGTTAGAGACTTTGGGAGAGGGTTTGCTTTAAAAAAGAGTTATATTTTAGGGAAAAGTATCTAGCATTGACTTGTAACATATGATAATGAAGAGAATGTATTCCTCAAATATTGTTTTCTTACATGTTATCAAATCTAAGTTGTCTGAGAGAAGCAGACACATTCTTTAATATAAAACTCATTTCATACCTCCTATATCCATCAATATCCTTCCTATTTCCTTTGTTGGGTAGAATTATTTAAATAATAGGTAAGAAATGGCAGAAATTGGGTTCTCTTTAAGGTTCCTTTATTGTAATTAATGAGAAAGAGGCAAACTAACCCCAAAGAAACCCATGAAACAACTACTTAGCATATATGTTGCTTCCACAACTCCAAAATGCAGAGTTTGGGATGTAGTATAATCTCTCATCCTGGGATGACCTACTTTTAACACATGTATTTCCTCAGGGCCTCAGTTTATCAAAGGTGGTGGACTCTAGCGTGCTATTCTTTGCATTTCTAAACACCCCCTGACCCTGAACTTCTCTGGAATGCCTTCACCTGTCCTCTAAATCCAGGGCCACTTAGCCATCCATTCACTTCCCACATGGCCTTTCTGGCCCTTTCCGAAAATTTCTCCAGATTAGTCCTCAGTTCACTTTCTCCCTGAGCAGCTCCTTGGTTCTGGTACTTTTAGACCTTTTCCCATAAGATCCATTGGGAACTTCCGTGTAAATTAGAAGACAGCTAACCTGTCTCCCGGTGCCACGGTCTATGTTTGGTACTTTTAGACCTTTTCCCATAAGATCCATTGGGAACTTCCGTGTAAATTAGAAAACAGCTAACCTGTCTCCCGGTGCCACGGTCTATGTTTGGTATCATTCAAAAGGCAAACCAGTTCTGACACCGCCTTTTCCTCTCCATCCAAAACCGTTCTCCTTAGCCCAAGGCCAACTTAAAACCTACAAGGATCCTAAGCACTCATACTTTTTTAAATACCCCGGCTCAAAATATATAAAATATATTAAATGAACCCACATTCTACATTAAATATAATGCATAACTATATGGGTTACGTTGTGGTGTTAGGTTACCTTTCGTAGATTTATTTAGGTTTGCAATTGTTTTTCCCTTTTGGGAGTCAAAACATTATTTCAGAACTCAAAAAAGTTTGTGGGCTGGCACTAGTGTCTCTAGGGCTAAGGGAACAGACCTGCGTCAGACTTCCCCCTATCCGGGTCCGCTCACCGGCCGCCC
>NW_011914166.1:0-2686 GCF_000151845.1 Pteropus vampyrus | reverse complement strand
GTTCATGAGGAGATAAATTTATTATTGCTATAATTTAGGGTTTGCTGTTGTTATTTTTTTAGCTATATTTGCATACATACCACCAAATGTCAAGAGACACGGAGGATAAAATAAATTGCCAGAGCTACCAAACAATTAAGAATATATTTCTTAGAGGGAGACAAGATTTGTCCCTCCGTGGCTAACTGTGAAGCCTAGCAGATAAGTTATCAGACATAGAAGGTTAAGAATAAGAATCTTCCTTCTAAAACTAATATTGAGTAAGATCATATGGGAAAAAAATAGTGTGCAGGCTCTCATGGAGGCAGAGCCCACTGCCAAATAACTCTTCTTGACTAAGAGAAGAATCACTTAACTACAAATAATGAGACCTGAAGTTCTTAGCATCTTCATTTAAGCAATGCTGTTTTGTTTCTACTATCTCAGAAAACTCTATAAAGTGGGAAATGTAGATAACATTATTTCAATTTACTCTTGTACATTCATAAAGTGAAAATAATACTAGATAAGATAATTAGAGATCTCATGATCTCTAAAAGATAGTTCTATACTACCTGACCAGATAATTTTAGCTTTCTGCATTCTCTGTTCCTAAAGAATGTTGGGGGAAGGGGTTAAACTAAATGTCTCAATGGTCCTCTCTCATGATTATCAGGACATATATAAATAATATCTCCTGGGAATCTCCTTAGAACTTTGGTGTTACTGCATATAACAGTAATGCCAATAGATGAAGGAAAAGGAAGAGAAGGATGAAGGAGGGAACTATAATAGCTGATATTACTGAGACTTTACTTTGTGCTCTGTGGGGAGTCACTTATGGACATGTGAAATCGCACAACAAGGAACAAGGATATTTGTGTACTTGGCAACAATGTAAGAAGTTGAGATTGTAAAGCGCTGGGAAAACCCGGGATGTAACTGTTCACATAGCAATCACTGCAAATTCCTTGCTACAGTTTAGCAGAGAGTTCTGAGTTGTGAGAATCTCATTGTTCTACAAGATAAGTAATTTGGCTGACCTTGGGTCTTGACTGCTGTTTTCTCATTGCGATGCTATAAGTAGTGTGTTCTAAATAAACTCGAGGACACAGCTTGAATCTGTGCTCCCTCCTGCAATTCTGTCTGTCTTCTTTCTTTTCCTCAGTCCATGCTCCCCCTTTCAGGTACCCTCAATTACTTTGTCGGCTGGCTTCCAACAGTGCTCTGTCTTCAGTGCTTTATATAAGCTATCTTATTTCCTTTTCACAATTAATCCTCTAAGGCAAATATTATGAGGACTCCATTTTAAAAATTAGAAAAATGAAGTATGGAACTTTCCTCAAGTCGACTGCTAAGTAATGGAGTTTCCCCATGGAGATGAATTCCAGAATCGGCAAAGGGTTCAAATGACACAGTTTATTTCTGTGAGAGATGGCTCCACTGAATGGGTATGTAAAGTTGATATTCTGGATGGGAGATGCAATTATACAACTATAGAGTGACAAACTCTTTTTGGTACTTAGATGAACATGTTTTTGAACTATCTTTCCTATATTTACACAGAAAGATATTAACATAAAAATGAGTTCCTTTTAACAATATTTAGGGTTTCAACATTTTGCTTATTATAAATATCTTTATATATACCCATTAGCCCCAAATCATCTCTTTGTTTAACCATGTCAAATGGGTTTGGTAAGAACTAGTATCTGCATGCAAACGTCTTGCAATATTAGAAATCTAAGAAAAGAGATCTAGGCCAAATGTATTTGATTTTCTGGTAGATATACACAATATAATTTTACTCAATAAGCTTTACTGATTTAGAATATAGGAAAAGAAAAAATGGGCCAAATTTACTATTTACTTCAAATTATCATACTTAAGGCATTTAAGTACATAATTTATCTTTGTAATAAACTATAATTTTATTATGTGCACCAACTCATATACTTTTAAAAAAGAATTTTTCTTTTGAAGATCACATTTTGACTTTCTTAACTAATTTCTTTTTTTAATTAAGATATAATTGCTATGTAACATTATGTGTAAGTTTAAAGTGTACAACATATTGATTTGATACATTTATATTGAAATATGATTGTCATTGTAGTGTTAGCTAACACCTCTGTTGAATCACATAATCATTTCTTCTAGTAATGGGAACAATTAAAATCTAGTCTATTAGCTTCATTTAATGTTTATAGTACAGTTTTGTTGTCTATTGTCACTGTACTGTGTATTAGCTCTCTAGGACTTATTTATCTACTAATTATAGCATGTACTCTTAAATTACCATCTCTCCCATCCCCTGTTTTTCGAGCCCCTGATAATCACCACCTCACTCTGTTTTTCCAAGCTTGGCTTTTTTTAGATTCCACAGGTGAGAGATATTATACAGTATTCGTCTTTCTCTGTCTGACTTACCTCACAGCACAATGCCTTCAAGATCCATCCATGTTATTGCAGATTGCTAGATTTTTCTCTTTTCTCATGGCCGAATAGTATTCCATTGTACATATATATCACATCTTCTTTATCCACTCACCCATAGATAAACCTATCTTAGCTGTTGTGAAAATGCTGCAGAAAACATGGAAATACACATGTCTCTTCAATGACCTGTTTTTATTTCCTTTGACTATATAACCAGAAGTGGGATTGCTGAATTGTATGTAGTTCTATTTCTAATTTTTTGAGAAAC
>NW_011914165.1:0-1824 GCF_000151845.1 Pteropus vampyrus | reverse complement strand
GTCATAGAACAGAGGTTAAAATTCACATTCTTCTGTCACCTAGTAACCCTAGGTTATTTCTCTCATTATCTCAAAGTTTTAACTTCTTGTTCATGGTCTTCCTTTCCTTATCTTCCTAACTACTGTCCTTTGATAGCCATGTGAATAGATAATTTAATCAAGACCACATTTGTTTCTTCAAAGATCCTTTCCTCGTTCTTCTATTAGACACTAAATTCTATGGTTTTATTAATTTTCATTCATTAACTGCACTTTCTCAGAGATCTTGGTTGTATACTAACTGAAGCATGGTTGTCCTCTATGATACTATATTTACAGAACTCCTCATCCTTTACACAGGAAGACATAAATATTCTGTGTTATTTTTCATTATCTTCATCTCTTTAAAGATTAAGATTAGAACAGTGAATAAACTACTTGCATACTTGCTTAATATAGTCATCATTTTATACATAAAACACGTATATGAGAATTTCTAAAATAGCCAATTAATTTAAATGTAATTTCTACATCTTTTGGAAACCTAACATTGGATTAAGGTTCTGCATGTGTTCAAATTTGGAAAAACATAACATTATTCCATTAGATGTCTCCCTTTGTACATCCAAATCCACTAATTCTTCTACATAACCTAAGCAGGCTTTTCCTCTTTTATTTTCCCTTTTCTTCCAGGCCTCCTCTTTACTGCTTAAAAAACAAACAAACAAACAAACAAAAAACTGATAAAAAAGGCAGATATGCCCATTTTCTGCTGTTGACACTTTGCTCTATATCACATTCTAATTTTCTGCCACCAGCTCCCAAACTGATATATATCTTGGCAATCTCTGCAACAATCTGGTCACAGTAACATCTACTGTTTTAAAAGATAAAGTCATTGTTTTTACATCTGGAATAACAGCAACAAATTACTTCTATTCTTTTACTAAAACAATGATAATTACCGATAAGTTTTCAGTCAAACAACCCTAATTCACATTATGAAAATGATTAAATTAATTCAGAAATTTGAAGATGTTTATTTCCCTTCTTCCTTCTCCCTTCTCAACTCCAGAGATACTTCAGCTTCACTGCTAGACTGGCTAATATGTTAATGTCATCAAGTAAGGCAAGGAACTGGCACATGCATATTATTATTTAATATACCATCTGCATTTAACAAACATTTACAAAGGCTATATTATGGGCAGGAAACTATACTAACAAATTTTCTTAACTTTTCTTGAGAATATGCCCAACAGCTTAAGGTGCCTATGTTAAGTATGCCAAATAATCCTAACCATACATTCTAGAACACTATATATTGGGCCAGTTAAAGACTGAAATTTGATTTTTAATATGTGAACTAATTTCTTATTTCCTTACAGGAGATAGATATAGATATATAGATATGGATTTATAACTTATATATGCACTTACAGTATGCGTGTGCACGTGCACACACACATCCTTGTATATGCCTACTACAGTCAGTTCTCAATATCTGACCTTCGGTCCTAATTGACAAAGCAAACATCTCAAATCATCAATTTAAAAATGTATTGGTGTTCAGTATGGCATATAAATTTCAGGGATTTTTTTCTTATCCCATATAAAAAGAGAATAAAATTCAATTATATTTTGAGAAGTGGTTTGTTTGCTTTTCCTTATTTTAAATAATCTAGAGGAAAATATATACTTTGGAATGAAAGAAAAGGAAGTACAATTTATTAGGGAAATAATTAAAGGAATCAGGCTTTAAAACAAAACTCGCATATACTAAGGCTTGGGCTTTATAATAACCTAGTTTTTACAGAATAAACTTTGTAAGATAACATAGTAAGT
>NW_011914164.1:0-1384 GCF_000151845.1 Pteropus vampyrus | reverse complement strand
GCAGTGTGGGCAGCACTTGATCTCCTGCTGCTGGCTTGGAAGTTGGAAAAGGGAGATGCAGGTGACTTCGTGAAGCCCAAGGTGAGGAAATGGATTCTCCCCTAGAGCCTCAGGAAGCAGGGCGGCCCTTCTGACCCCTCGATCTTAGCCCAGGAGGGCCACATGGGTCTTCTGACCTACAGAACTGTGAGATACCAAACGCGTGTTGTTTTAAGCCCCTCAGTTGGTGATCTTCGGTTACAGCAGCCAGAGGAAACTCACACCTCAGCGAGGGCTGAGGAGCCAGGCCTCAGTGCGGAGGAAGCTCTGTGGGCTTTGCAGGATCCGCTCTGGCGAGGGTCTCAGGGTCGGAGGGGCCAGCGGCTGCCTGGCTGGATAGAGGGAGCAGTAAGGATGCAATGAGGGAAAGGAAAAAAAAAAAAAAGACACTTTCCTAAGACCGTTAATTTACCCCCCAAAGTTTCACAAACACTAAATTGGTAGAAATTCAAATAAATAAGGTCAGCGCCCTTATTACTGATTGTATGAAACAGATTTGATTCAGCGGCTTTTAGAAAATGAAGCTGTGTACATTTGACTATTTAGAACCATCTTGACAAGGCAATCTTCAGGTAATGTCCCAAAACAACATTATGGGGCTAGTGAGATTGTTTTTAATGTATAAAAGGGAAATGGAACCCAGCACTTAATATTTTACAAACTCCTTATTTTGTTAAAAACATGTTGACTTCAATAGCTAATTATGGTATAACAGCCTCTAAAAAAATATATAACGGTATTCAAATGGACATTTTTAGGTTTGTGTAAATGCACACTCAAGCAACTTTCTGCATGGTAGAAGTAATGGAGATCCTCAAAAAGGAAGGCAGATATTGTGCAAAATATATAAATAATACAGGTGGGTGATTTTCAGTGGTCTTTAGTGGAAGAAACTCAAGAGTTCCTTACACTCCATCCCTGTCTGCCCCCACTGCAGAGGAGACTTTGTTAAGCCAAGCGTTTGGCCTCCAGGGCAAAGGCCAGGCCAAGGCCAAGGCCACATTAGCCCATGAGTGCTGGTGGCTGAGCTCTTGTCTCTCGCTCTTCCGAGCTGCCTGCACAGCACATGGCAGCCCTGCGCATGGGCGCCAAACAGAGCTCTCTAACTATTTCATTCGCTCCAGTGTGAGAACCCCTGGAGCTGGGGGCGGTGTTGGATGGCTTTCCTCTGAGACATTTAGGTTTAGGAAACGAAGGTCCTCTACGTGGTCAAACTCATTTTAGCAGGAAGATCTGTGCTGGGTCTCAGGTCCAAAGACCAGTGAACAAGCAAGTGTTAGGGTTCTCAAGAGACACGGAAACAACAGGATATACAGAAACACATACGAGGGGAGATTTATTATAG
>NW_011914163.1:0-2319 GCF_000151845.1 Pteropus vampyrus | reverse complement strand
CAAATAATTCAAAGTTTACATGAATAACTACATATTTTAAAACCCATTAAGTCTGACACAAAGAATCACTGAATGTGGGGAAGAAAAAATGTCAGCATTACAACCCAAGCAAGGAGGCATGATGGTAGGCAAGGGTGGGGGATGGGCTTTAAGTCTCTGGTTTCACCTTGATGAGAGACCAGGTGGCATACAACCTGAAAAGAACCCTTGAGAGGATATTTAGAAGTGCATTCAAAACTAGGGATCTGGTCTCACATGCATTTTGCTTGGTTCTCACGTTGTTATATCAGGATGATTTCTGTCTCTGTTCTTGATAGATTCATCTGAGGACCCTCACGGCTTCAGCTTTTCTCAGGTCAGGGGAAAGTTTCCCAATGGGCTGCATTTCAGTTGAGAGACCACGTACATTTGTGAAGACTGCTATTAGGCCAGCTGGAAGCAAACAGAGCTAAAAAGCTACAAATATGAGAAGAGAAGCTAGTCTTTCCTAAAGATTGTAGGTTTTGATTCCACTGGATAATGCTCTCTGGAACTGAGGGAATGGCAGAGGCTCCACAGACCCTCCAAAAGGAAATTTGAATATTATTTTGGGAGAAGGTAGAGAACTGGAGCCTGATGGCATTTACTTAATTTCTAAGGTCTAAGCTATAATTGTGGAAGCGTTTTTTTCCCTCAAAGCACTACTGTAGAATTGCATACTTCTTGTTAAAGGAAAATTTATTCTAAAACAAGGGCCCTATTTTACATTTTAGATAAGATTTATTGAGACTTTCTATACACCTGACATGGTTCTAAGTGCATGGATTCTCTCATTTAAAATTTTTAAAGTTTTATTATCCTTATTTTCTAGGGAAGAAAACAAGTTCACAGAGAAGTTAAATAACTTATCCAAGAGCACATGGCTCAGGCATCACATCTTCACAGTCTACTTTTAACTGTTTGGTAATGAATTATCTCAGTTTTCATTTCATTTCTCTGAAGATGTCTGTCTTGATCAGAGTGGAAGGGTATTTTTGCTAGATTTAGAACTCTAACAATTATTTTCAGCAAAGACATCGTTTCATTGTTTTATGGCCGTCATTGTCTCTGATGAGACTTCAAACTTCATTTGTTATTTTTATTCACATGAATATATTGTGGGTTTTTTTTCCTCAGACTGCTTTAAAATTTTTCTCTTTAGCTTTAGTGTTCAGCCATTTGAGTATAATGTATTTTTGCTGTTTTTGTCCTTGTATTTACTCTGCTTAGGGTTTCCTGGCTGTTTTAAATATGAAAGTTGATAGTTTCTTTTTCAATAAATTTGAGAAATTTTTGGCTATTATTTCTTCAAATATGTTTTCTGTCAGATCATCCTCTTTCTTCTCTTTGTGTAATGTCATTAATATATAGACACCTAGATGCTATTTCACCAGTCACTTAGTCTCTCTACACTTTCCCTCCCTCAATCTTATTTCTCTCTGTTCTTCAGATCTGATCATTTCTATTGATCTGTCTTCAAAATCAATAACCTTTTTTTCTACTCGAATCCAATAATCTCTATTGATCTGTTTTCAAGATCACTTAGCCTTTCTTTTGCAATCGCAAATTATCGAGCCCACTAAGTGAATTTTTTATCGTTGATTTTTTACATACTGCTATCTGCTCTCTTCATACTGCTATCTGTTCACTCCCCAATACAATCTTTTTCTTTAAATTTTTGAACATATGTATAATAGTTTCTTATAGTCTTTGTCTACAAATTCTAATATCTGGGTCCTCTCAAGATATATTTCTACCGAATGATTTTTTCTTGATAATAGGTCTATTTAATCTACTACATGGGGAGTATACTTTTAATTGTATACTGAACTTTGTGAATATGTTGCAGAGAGTTCAGATTATATCATCTTTATAAGTTTTTTTCTGTCAAACAGTTAAATTGCTTGCAGGTCCTTTCGATCTTCTCAAATCTGGTTTCATTTGGATTAGGGCTTGTCTGGTTCAGATTTGAACTTGGCTGTGACAGTGTAGTTCTTACTCCTAAGCTCTGGGGCCCACAGTGCTTAGCAAATCTTCTTTAGTCTTTAACATCTGGAACTTTCACATCTCCCAGCACTGCACTACCTATATACTATCACCTTTCAGCACAGCCTTGCAGTACAGGATCTCTGCTAGACTTCACAGAGTCTTACTCTGCACACATGCAGCCCATCCCTGGACCAAGGGCTCATGGTGTATCTCCACACAGACTCCTGGACTCCATCCCTCTCTCCATAGTGCAGAGTTCTTTATTCTGTGCTCTGAAATTTCCAATAACTTCAGCTGTCTAAAACTTAGATT
>NW_011914162.1:0-1969 GCF_000151845.1 Pteropus vampyrus | reverse complement strand
GGCTCAAAACAAATTACTCAAAATTTTGGAAAATAAAAATATAAAATCTATAATTCTTATAGGAAACTCTTACAACTAGATGTATTATGAAATTGAGGTTTCTTTGGGTTTTAGAAAGCTCATATAATGCAATACATTGGAATCTAGGGGAGCACAACATAATAGAACATAGTAATATTTATTAAAGAAATATATGAATATTCAAATTACATAAGATAATTAGAGACCATGTTCAAATCAGATCACATTTTTCTTCTAAATGTTTAAAAAAGAAAATATACACACTTTTCCACAACTTTTGAATTTTAGAAATGCATTTACAGAATTGCATAGCTGCATTTCAAAAGCCAAACGATATAAGATATAAAATTTATAAAATTAATTCATGTATAAAGTTACTAAGGCATGCTAAAACTATTTCAGGAGTAACATACTGCCTACCATTCCACTATATGGAGAAGAAATTCATAAACAGCTCATCTAAATTCTTGCCAGGGAGATGGAAAAAAGAAACAGAAAAATAAGTATACACCACTGACAGAAAGTGGCCCCAACCTCAAGTGCATACCAAGCTCTGCATCTCAATTTTCTTAACAGAGTCTGGTAGTCTTTTTCAGATGAAACATGTTGCTATTTTGAAGTTTATCCCATGTTTATTCAAACATCAAGTATGAAAGTTGCTGTATCATTTAGGTATCAAAGCCCTCTGATTTTAAAGAATTAATTTTTCTCACTTTAACTAAGGGACCCCATGGGTTTTTTGTGTAAGCATTCAAATAAAATAACTACATTTTTTTATAACATTCATGGGAATACGAGAGGTAAAGAAATATGTTTTTCCCTCCAAATTTTAAGAGAAAAAGTAAACTCATACAATTGCTTTTTTCAAGATTATCTTATCCAGTTACTTGAGAAGTATTCCACATATAGCTTCATCATTTTTTTAAGAAATGTGGCTGGCTGAAATGAGGGAGCTGATTAGATTTTTGTCTTATTTTCCAGAAATAAGTGTTGTCATATTATTTTTCCATTTAATCATTTGGTCAATATCAGAGAGGGTTTTGAAATAACCAGTCATGATTCCAAATGCCAGGAGAGAATCCTCAGATGTTCCTGATTGCTCTTCCATGTACTGACTCTCTACCCTGTGTTGATCACAATCCATCCTGCTTGCTATCTTTTAATCAGATTACATTGATGCTTGGGAACAAATAGATATTAAGTCTATTTATTTTAATCACCACTCCTTTTCAGAGAGTGAATAAGCAGAAACACTGGGAACCTCATTCCCTAGAACTGTTTCTAAAAAATAAAATAAAATACCCTTGAGACTAAACTGAGATCAGACAATTCTCAGGAAGTATTTTGACTCTGAAGAAATTGTAGACCAAATCAAGCTTACTTCTTTCACTTTGACAAAACATTCACACTTCATTTTCTCTTCCAGTGATACTGTTCACTAGGGCCCCATTGCACATAAAAATTAAATATTCAGAAGTTGCCAACAAGAATGTTTACCTGACTAGTCATATTTAGGTTATAAAAATAACTGTAACAAGTCACAGCTGTCCTTTCTAAAGCACTCTGAAAAAATAAGATCTTGATCTTCAGAACAGTGAATTTGTACAACCTAGTCTGGAATTTTGGCTCCAGATACAGAAATTTGGAAACTTTCTATCAGAGTTTTATTCAGACTTTTTTTTAAAGGAAGCAATTATATTATTTGCAAAATCAGTAAATTGTATGACCTAGAAGCAACAGCTGCAAGGACTATTAAAAGGACAGATTGTACCATTATAGTCATTGTGCAAGAGCTCCAAGCTGGGCATCAGTCTTGAGGGCTACTTCTGCATATTTGAACCATCCTACCAGAAGCTTTATCTTCAAATTAGATGATACATATGCTTTGGATTTCTGTTCTTATGAGTCAGAAGTCACACAGCTCAAGTGGAGTTGAAAAAAAAAAAAA
>NW_011914161.1:0-1140 GCF_000151845.1 Pteropus vampyrus | reverse complement strand
TCTCTCTAAAGAAGATTTTACATTGAATTTCAGTTTAATTGCTATTACACACAGTGTCTTGAAAGAGGTTTTCGAGAAGATTAGAGTACATTTCCCCTAAACAAGAATTGAAATTATTTCAAAACTCTTAAAAAAAACTGTTTGGAATCTCAAACTTTTATATTTAATATTTAATTTAAAAACAGAAGAAAGAAAATAATATTTCAAAGATGACCTCAAAGCCTTTCCCATGTTGGGGTTTAAGTTTAGGCTCTGCAGAGTGTATGTTTCCACAGCTGCAGATGGTAGCATCACTCACACTTCATCAGCATCACGATCTGTTCAACACACGTTTACACATATAGCATTGACACCAACCATTAGAAAGGGAATAAGAAAGCCAAATATTTTTACAGTAAAGATTATATTTTTTCAGAAATATAAGTTGTCTAATATGTTATTTCAATAAATGGAATTTTAAAATAATGATTATTTATATATAGGGTAAAAACAGTTTATAGCATCTCTAAGGAGAAATTTGGGTGTAATTTATAAATAAAACCGAAGAATACAAATAGTCTCAAAGTTATAGTAGATTTATTCTTCATGGTTAAATATTATTTTAAAAATAGCTCACAGTCTTTGAAATATACACATTCTTTTACATTTGCAGAAGGTCTAAGATTTCTATTTTCACAATATTGTGATGAAATTTTCACAATATAAATATATGTATTTTATATATGATATGTGCATATAATACATAAATATAAAAATATTTTATTATTACTATTTGTTATTTTAAAATATTCAAAGAGTAAATCTAATAAGTAAATCTATTAGATTGGGCAATATTTTTAATCAATTATTTGGATAATGATAAAAAGGAAAGCACACTTTTAGATTGCAAGTGATACAAAATGAGGGAGTTTTAGTTTACATTTTTTAATAATTATTTGAGAAAGAAATAAGCCAACATTAATGCAATATAGTTTTAGAAAACAATGTAAATTTTTGCAGCTAGATGACTGTGGTAGGCTGAATAATAACCCCTTTCCAACAGATTGCCAAGTCATAACCTTTGGAAATTGTGATATAATGCTTTACATGGAAAAGGAACTTTGCAGTTGTGATAAATGAGTATCTTGAAGAGATTATCCT
>NW_011914160.1:0-2263 GCF_000151845.1 Pteropus vampyrus | reverse complement strand
TTTTTCCATGCTTCAGTTTCTTCAACTATAAAATGAAGTTAGTCATAATACTTACCTCACAGAGTGACTAAGGATATTAAAAGAGATGATGCATGTAAAGTGTAGCATAGTGCCTGGAAGAAAACTCTCAATGGCTATTAGCAGTTTTATATGATTACTTTGTTGAAGAGCTCATTAAAAAGGTTTTTTTTTTTTTCACATTTTAAACTTCAAACCACAATCTTGCCATTTTCCATGTTAGAAAGGTTTATTCCTTATTGAAGGTAGTCAAAAGTCTCTTTCAAATTAGAACCATTTAAGCATATAAACACAGGTAACATATTTTTCTGTCTTTTTGAGGCTAAAATCTTAAGTTATTTTATTTTATTATATGTTATGATTCATCATTCAGACTATTTTCCTCTGGGTATTGAGCATGTGTGCTAATGTTTCTCTAGAAAATGAATGCAATATTCCCGGTGTATTAGAGAGACAGAGTCAGCAGAATTATCACTTCTCCCTTTCTGTGTCCTCTGCTTCTGCTGCTGCTGACTCTTTTTCTTATTATTTTGAGTCAATTAGGTATTTAAATTCTAATATTTTTATTTAATTTTTTTAAACATTGAGGCAGTTACACGTTACATTTTGAGTGGCATCACTGAAATCAAGGTTATGGGCAACTCAAAATCTGAAACGATTTTACCTTCTGTCTTTTTGTTTGGATGCTTTTGTCATGTTTCCTTCATCCTGTATATCTGTCTTAGTTTTAATTGATATTTTAAAGTTTTAGTGAAAAAATTTCTGTTTAGTTTTATAAAAATAATTTCAGCTCCTGAGACCATCTTGTCTGCTGATGGACTAAAGTGAACATTGAATCAATTTTCTGGTGAAGATATTCAAATAGGAGAACTGGTCCTCCCCAGGCAAGGTATAAGTCTCAGAGATTCAACTTCTCTTTTTATATCCCATTTCTTGGGGGTCACTTCTTCTTTCCTATTCCCCCAAATGCTTTCTTTAGCCATGTGAAGGTAATACAAGGAATTTGCCTATTAATTATGCACTAATGAGTTTGCAGCATCATTATACTTGGACTAACTTTATTTTTTACTCTGTCTTAATAGTATATCTTCAAATTCCTTAGAAAATTTAGCTCAATTTAATGAATATTTATTGAGCAAGACAGTGGTCACTGCTATTAGGGGAATCTCTTTCCTCACAAAGCACTTTTGATACAGGCCATGGGCTCCAAGACTATTTCTGGAGCCATCTTTTGGTGGACAGGTACAATTGAGAGGCTACCTAATAGCCTTCAAGTCTAGATTGATTTAGAGTTGGTTCAAGGCAGAGCCTGTGTTGTCCCCATCTTAAAAGATGTGCATTGATGCAAGGGCTAAGAGTATCCAGGGAACATTAAGTAGTCTTTTGGTATCATGGGAGTCTGTGAGGAAGTAGGAGAAATAACTGGAAATGTTTTCGAAGAATAAATGTTCGTACTATGCTTTTATTGGTATACATCTATATATGTACGTGAACAAACAGTGCCGAAATTATTTCAGGAATTGACTCCTACCTTCTTTGAGCCCTGTCTCATCCACTTCCCCTGATGTTTATACTGTCAGTTTTATACTCAGTATCTCCTCTCATCCTATCATTATGATTTATGTTATTTGGATAACATACATAGATTTTAATTCTACATATTCTAAAATGTTTTCAATTGTCATCAATCATCATACAAAAACAAAAGATGACACATGCCATTGCCTGTCTTAGGCATCTAGACTATGGCTCCTACAACAGCTTCCTGGCCTCAGCTTATCTGGGAAAGCAAATCAGTCTTCAAATGTTCAACAAAAGCATTTGAACATCATTTTGTAAATGTTTTATGTTATAGAGGAATTTAGGAAGAAGTAATATGACTAACAATTTCATGTGGATAGCAATTAGAGGAGATTAGGGGTGGGTACATCATGAGACTTGCAATGGGCATGAACAGATGATGAAGAGGCCATATAGAAGCACAGTCCGGAAACACTGTCAAATGAAGTGGGTGGAGAAAAAGAGGGAGGGATTACTTGGAGGTGGTACAACGGTTTTTTATCTGATTAATTAATGGAAGAATTATGACTTTAATAAGGGTAAGAAAGTCTAGAGATCTCGCTTATCAGGAAAAAGGGGAATCCAGGTTTGAAATACTGATTTTGAGTTGCAATTAGAATAAGAGCGGGTATTCAAAGTTTAAAACAGAAGAAAAAGAGAGGCCAAAGCTGGACCAAAATATGTG
>NW_011914159.1:0-3105 GCF_000151845.1 Pteropus vampyrus | reverse complement strand
AGCCATGCAGTGAAACAAGGAGAGCAAACAATAGGATGAGCTGATTCAGAGAAGTGTTGGGCAAACGACCTACCTGAAAAGACTTAAGGGAACAAAGCCTGAGGGAGGAGGAGAAGAAAACAGGAATGGCAAAGCCAAAGGAAACCAAACCCCAAATGAAGGTGGATAGCTTGTTCCGAGGGAAGTGAGTAAGGAGACGAGTCTTCACAAAAACAGGAGAAAGGTTAACTAGAGATTTCACAGGGCCGAAGCAGAGAAGAAGATACTGAGAAAGGGCTCCTTCCCCCGCGAGGGGAAGAGGGAGGACCTCCAGTCTAGGCTGGAGGTGGAAACAAGGTGGATGAGCAAGAAGCATCCTCGCCCCGGGGTCTGAGACCGGAAGAGAAGCCTGCAGGACCGGGGCCCGGCCAGGCCCCCACACCGAGCTCCTCGTCATTCCCTGAACAGGATGTGGACTCCCCACCAGAGGGACGTGCACTGGAATCCCTCTCATTTCCTCTGCTCAGGTTCCACTAACGGCGTCGCTCACAGGTCAACCCTTCTGGGCAGCCTCCAGCCCCTTCCCAGCAGATCTGAGATCCTCTCCTCTGTGCTTCCAGTGGCTTCTCTTCTCTGGGTGCCTGGCCACCAAACCTAATTGGATAAATGACCAGAAAGGAAGGAAAATGGAGCAAAAAGCAAAAGGGCTCATATGCCTTATATCTGTGCCACAGTGAGTAACACGAGGTGATTCATCATCATTTGCCTCAAATGTATGGGGTCGCACCCCCTAACTCCCTCACATATCCATGTTTCCTGATACATAAATATAGGAAAATCCAGAAAGAAGGAAAAAAATTTCCAGAGTTAATTTTCTGTCATAGAGAACTTTTCTTCCGAAGAAGAATTTTAACAACAGAAAATTTGAGACCAAAGGGCCTGTTTTGTCTTCGAACATTTCACTTGTTAAGACAAGGTAGTTGGATGTTGATATTCAACCTTTGCTACCCCAAAATTATCCATAAAAGCTGTGAAACAGTTTCAACCTGGGCATAACATTTCAATATAAAAGAACTGATAAACACACAGAATTGGTATGAGTTTGTGTTGTGGTCCCGCTTTATGGTGACATTACAGTAGAAGATGATTTGGTTGAGCACAAAAACCATGAAAAATGTTTTTCATCTTATTGACACGCCCATCATTAGAACTCATGAGCAAAGGAACCGAAGGTATAATTATTCTATTCAACTATTTGTTACTTTGTGAATGTAGTTTTGGCAGGCATTTCAGAACATGTTCAATATACTGTGACAAAATTTAGCAAAGATCAAAGTACCACATAACTCCTGTGTATAGACTAACAACACTAAGGGTGTCTGGGAAAAAAGTAGGGGGAAAAACACTGTCAGGTAATTGCAGAGAAGAAATGCAAATTCCTCATATAAAAGCTTCTCTGATTCTGAACCCTCGCCATCCAAGTTTATGTGCAGAAATGACACAGGAAAAGGGTCACATTCTAGCACAGTACAGCTTCTACCAGGGGCCTCTTGGGACCTTCTGTGGTTAATTAAGCCTAGCACCACTTTAAAGGGCCCCTTCCCTGTTCTCCTCTTCTACTCTCGACCTAAACTTCAGGGGCTATGCGGGCTTCCGAGCCTCAATCACTGCCAATGTCCACTCCATCCATGAGGTTCTTCTTACCCAGGCTATACCTTCTACTGTCACTCTTCCCAGCACTGTTCTTCCCTGGGCTCCTACATCGAGGGTCTTCTCAGAAAAGAGCCTGTCAAAGATGTGTGGGCAAGGTTCAAGACCCACCAGGAGATACAGAAGCCAGTAATGACAAGCCTTTAGCAGTCATAGGCGGCGGGGCCAGGAGAAGACACAGCTTTACTGGAGGCTGGAAAGAGCTGAAGCGATTGAGGAGGGAACTGCCCAGTGGTAGCTACTTATAGATGGCCACGGTCACTGCCAGCAACACTGGAAAAGAGACAGCAGGAGGGACAGATACCCCTGATATCTCTTTCCTCTTGGCCTTCCATTGACTGAACCCAAATCAAAGCCACATGACCAAGAGAGCCCTAGGGATGAACATGCACAGAAAACAAAGTAGACTTCTGGCCTCTGTAATTTTATGATGATGACGGTCACCAAACTTTTGAGGTCCTTTGAACCATTGCTACTAAGTGTGGTCCATTGACCAGCAGCATCCACATCGCCTGGAACTTGATAGAAATGCAGACTCTTGGGCCCCATTCACGAGCTACTAAATCAAAGTCTCTAAGATTGGGCCCTATAACCTATGTTTTTACAAGCCCTCCAGGGATTCTCATGCATGCTAAAGTCTGAGAAGTCCTTCCTTAAACCCATCTTTGACAGCTTCAGAGAGAACAGTCCACAGATAACTATCGGAGACCCTTGGACTGAATGGATCCAGCCTAAGGAACTTCTCTTTTAATTTCCTCACTATGACCTTCAGCAAGACCAGTGTTTGAGCCTCAGTTTTTATACTTAGATGATTTCAATATAACCAATAAGATCTCCTTCAGCTTTCAAAGGGATTGACCTTGAAATCCCTCAGATCTGTCATTTCAGATGATGATGATGACAATGATGGCGGCAATGACAACAGCAGCAGCTCACACTTACTAAGCCTTCTTTACATAACTAGTTCTGCCTTAGTAGTGCTGTATAAAATAATTTAGTCTCACCACCCTATGGGGCGGGCACTATCTTTGCTTCACAGATGGTGAGGTTGTGGTATACAGAAAAGTTCGGTAACTTGCCCTTGATTCCATATAAGAAAGGAATACCTATTCCAGAGTTATGAAAACAGTAAAATAAGAATGTATGTAAAAGCACTTTGTAATGTAAAGCATTAAATAAATGATAGCAGAGTAAACAGCCAACTGCTGATGAAGTGCATTGGCTCAGTTTTTCTTTTTAAGTTCTAATTTATGAGATATGCAAGGTAAATTAGAATATGACTAGGCTGCTTTTTTTTAAGGAGTTGTGTGTCAAGAGGAATGGGAAATTTGAATGTTTCAGTGGGTGCTATTTGAAGATTTGCAATGAATTTAAAATAGGAGAAGAAAACCAATATTGATGCTAATTTGAGGCAAA
>NW_011914158.1:0-1543 GCF_000151845.1 Pteropus vampyrus | reverse complement strand
AATTTTGGCTCCATAGTTTCAAAAATCACAACACAAAAATCTGTCATCCTACTACTATTCTTTTGTTTCATGGCTTAAAAACAGAGTAAGAACAGGTCTGCATATACAGCCCTGGGTCCATATTTTGGCTGTGATAAAAACTTAGATAACTGGAAGGGCCATAACTTAGACCCATGTGGCATAAGCAGATTTAAACTAGGTGATGTCTCAGTTAATGCCTCATACTCACCATACAATTTGGCTTCACTGAAAACATTTTCTATTTTATGAATAAATACTCTCAAGCCCTTGTACACACATATACTACACCTCTCCCCGTGCAAAGAAAACAACCTCTGAAACATCATGATCAGGTGTAGTAGGAAAAGACAAAAATAGTAACAAAAAATTCAAAAACAAAAGAGCAAGCAAACAAAAAATACAGAAGACATTGCCATGCCTGTCTACTGTAGACTGGGCTGGCATTCCTTTGGATAGGGTCTAGCATGAAGCTAGGGATGAGTCCAATAACCACAGCCACCACAAGACCTTACTAATGTTTTATGGGTAAGGTATTTGAAAGTGAATATAGACAAAAACACTGCCATTTCCCAGGGTGATAGTCAATAACATGGACAAACGACGAGGGACTTAATTACACTTCCAGAGTGATAGTTTGGGAATCTTTCTCTCAAATGGAAACTTTAGTAAGAATTTTTTTTTTCATGTTTTTGTAAAAAACAAACGCAACAACTTAGGACAGTTATAGTGACTTACTTAAAGTTAGCCCATTTTTTTTCTGAACATATGATTTTATTTCTGTGTAAAGAATATTCACATGAATATTCTTGTTTTTTTAAAAAAAAAGAAACTTATTTTTTTTAAAAAAACGAAACTCCCCCAACCATTAACTCCCTCCAGTATATAACTCCCCCCATATTCTTAAATTTGGGAGAAAACCAGAACTCAAACTTGGGTCATATAACTATCAGAACTGTGCTCTTTCTATACACTATTTTACTTACTTCTAGTTTTTATAAAATACATTAATTGTACCCAAGTCTATGTTTTATTCCCAGTTGGAATGGTAATATTTGATAGTTGTGACTATTGGAACTGGATGATAACCCTTAAACATCTCATCTTTATTTATGACTTAGACCAGGAGTGATCAACTTTTTCTGTGAAAGGCCAGATAATAAATACGACTTATGAACCATACAATCTCTGTCACAACTACTCAACCTAGCTGTTGTAGCACAAAAAAAAATCAAGACGATGCCTAAAAAATAGGAATTTTTATGTCCTAAAGTCTCTATTTGTGGTCACTGAAATTAAAATTTAATTTAATTTCATAATTTAAACATCATGAAATATTCATTTTTAGACTTTTTTATCATTTAGATATGTAGAAAATAATTCTTAGTTCATAGACTGTACAAAAAAGATGGTGGGCCAAATTTGGCCCATAGGCCGTAGTTAGTCCATTCTTAATTTAGACCTGCTTAAGAAAAGTGCATTAGGGCTAAGGGAGCATTTCTCTAAAGGTATACTTTACAATAAT
>NW_011914157.1:0-2475 GCF_000151845.1 Pteropus vampyrus | reverse complement strand
GATTGCAATCGGTTTTTGTTCAAATAAACTTTAAAAGGTTTTATATGCCTCAGTTTATCTTTTAACATGAAGAATAAAATCAAGATAAGCAGAGGAAACATTGCATCAAGAATAGGCTATGGGATATCAGTTTAGAGCACTTAAAACTAACCAGGCACTTGTAAAATGCATGGGGGCTAAAGAAGTTGTCCAGAGAAAGGGCATGCATACAGTACAGGAGAAGGACATTTCAAAAAGCATCAGCAGTGCTTCTCTAAGTGCCAATGCAAAACTTTAACAATAGTATCAATCTTATCCTTGAGTTTTGGGTTTTCAGATGACTCATAAAAAATTTTGGATTACCCTGCCTCCCCCCGCACCGCACCTCTATTCTGTGTCTTTTAAAAGACCTCTATTTCAAGGTAACCAGGTAGTTAACTTCTCTTATTTGTCTGAAGAGAAGTGGGTTTTTTAGGGTAAAAGCAATAGCTGCATAAAGCACTCGGTTTGCTTTTTTGGTGTAATGACTTAGAAACATGAAAACTATTTTGTCCTTGTGGTATTTCAAAGTATTGGTGTGTATAAGGCCTTCTCTTGCTTAGTGATAAAGGTTTTCCAGTATTTTACCACCATCATGAAAAGAATAGTGATTGATTACATTTTATTTTCTAGACATGGACAAAGTGAAATGAAATTCTGAAGGCTTGGGAGAAAGCTGGACAAGCTTTTCTTCCCTGCTCTTTTATCTTTAAGAGATGCAAAATGTGAATTATATGCTCATACCCATGATAATGATAACCCATCTGTATCACATTCATGAGCTTTTATAAAAACTGGATCCATTTCAACGGCAATTTCTTGCAAAGTTATGAACTAGAAAAATTATGAAATTATGAAATTTCATAAATTCCAAAAATTATGAAAACTGACTTTTGGGTTCCCTCATTCAACTTTTATCCTTCGATTTTCTTTTTTTTTTTTTTTGTACCATGCCAAGTTTTATCATTCTTTTATTAAAAATTTGCTCTCTCTCACACACAGAATCACTCACACACACACACACATCTGACAAACTCACATTTAGGAACAACTGGGTGATAATCTCCTATATTTTAACAGGAAGCAAGTTATTCAAGCTTGTGTTTTTGTAAAGATCTGGCTAAATGGAGAGACATACCATGCTCCACAGAGAGAATATTCAGCTTTCTTTCTGAATTAAATTATACATTCAATGTAATTCCAAATTTTAAAAGACCCACTTGAGATTTTTAAGGAACATGCAAGTTAATCACAAAGTTTATCTAGAAGAGCAAATGCATACAAAAGAAACAAGAAATATTCAAAAAAGAACAAGGAAGAAAGATTTTCCCTAGCAGATGTTAAAACATGCTACAAATTTACAACTCAAAAAAAAAATTATATTAGCTCAAGAATATGAAAGAACAGATGACAGAGCTTAAGAACAGATCCATATCTATATGAGGTAATATAAGAAAGAATAAGCTGGTTAGTAAAAGGTAGAAATACACTTGTTAATTGATTTGGAGGGAAAAATATAAGACAGCTGTGGTTTTTACCCAGCATCCAGTTTCTCCCATTTTTATGGTACTAGCAGAAAAAAAGGGTGGAACGTTAAGGTGTGTCCCTGCCTTTCCCTGATCCTCTCCTTAGCCCAAAGGTTTTTGATGAGATGCTTTTCGCCTGGGGTCTGAGTCTTGAGCAAGGGACTAATTTAGCTGAGAGGTAGCCTCCCTCTTATTGCTGTTCTTTTCAAGCTCATTTCTTCTTTTTATCTGTATGAACTCCCTTCTGTCCTTCCAATGTCTTTTAAAAAATGATCAAGTTAAAAAGAGTAAGAACACTAACTCATACAGATTGCTACCTAACATTATAAAAAAACTGAGTTCTAGGTAGTGACAGAGTTCAGAGCATGTTACCCCAAAGATGCCAGTTTGACATACTGAACATTTTGAGTTAAAGGCGCTTGAAAAACAGCAAATACAAGAGAAACACCGATTTTCCTTCTTTTTCTTAAAAGTAGATGAAATTCCTATATAAAAGATGTCTGTCCTGCCTATACCAGAAGGAAAGTCACATTCTTACCATCAAGGATGAGAAGTTGAGACAGAATTCTACACAAACGGACCTTGTTAAAATAATTTTTATCTTCCTTTAGTATACCCACGTAGTTTAGTCACTTCCATAATTGCCTTTCTTTGCTCAACCTGATATAAAAGCAACTAGGTTTTGTCATTTCTTTGGGTCTTCATTTTCTTATGAGGGCTTCTGTGTCACATAAAACTTATATTAAACACATTCGTATGCTTTTCTTTTGTTAATCTTGTCAGTTCAATTTTCAGACTCAGTTAGGGACCCTAAAAGGGTGGAGGAAAACTTTTTCTCCTCTACGGTAGCTAAACACTTTCTTTTTAAAGTATTGGAACACTTTTAAAATCTTGGTTTGGATTAGGTTTTCCTAAGTAGAAAAGACTCACA
>NW_011914156.1:0-1001 GCF_000151845.1 Pteropus vampyrus | reverse complement strand
AAATAAAATAAAATAAAATAAAAATAAATCCAACTTAAGCTTCTAATATTGCAGAAATAAAGCTCCAATTACTACACTTAGTCAACATAAGACTAATTTCACTCTCTTGAAGCAGCATAACATGGTTGAGTATTTTTGCCAGAATAAGAACCTTGTTCAGAATCAGTACAAACCATACTGAAAAATGGGCAGAGAGGAGGTAAGAAATGGTATAGTTCAGAGAATGAAGGAGGTGGTCATTTACCTAATAGAGAAGACCGAAAGATAAAAATATTGTTGACGCAGGGAGATGTTTTATGAGACAACTCATCACTCCCAATCAAGAAAGAAGCATTTTCAAAGTTCACTTATTTATTCAGCATTTTTTGAGGTACCTGTTTTGTACCAGCAACTGTTCTAATAAGCACAAAGAAAATAAAGAACCAGAGAGACAACGGGAGTACAAGTAAGGTGAGGAAGAAGTACTGACAGAAAAGATTTTAAGCAGCTTAATGTCAAAGAAACATTAGATTGGAAGAGAATACAGTGGCAATAGGTATTCTTGAAGAGATAAACGGAGGCCATGTCATGAAGTTTTGTCCAAACAGGGGTACAGAGGGTGGTGAGGAACAGGGATAAAAAATTGTAGATATTAATAATTTTCAAATTTAAATTTTACTAAAATTTTTCAATGCCAATATCAAAAATAAAAATAAATAATATAAAAATGGAGAGGTTAAATATGCTGAAGTCTTTCTTTTCTTAAGGAAATACTAAGTGCATGAGGCCGGGCTAATTATGAGAAAGCTGCTGCGGAGAATGGAAAAGAAAACATGAGCTCTTAATTACTAGGGTCAGACTGAGATGGGAGATCACAAATTTATTATGAGACCAGTTTTCATGGTTTTATGATTTTCACTATCATTTAATACCCCAAGTAAAAAAGCAAAGCCAGATTGCTCAACTGAGAAAGAGTAAGGATTTTGCCAGATGTAAAATGGAATGAAAAGAATACAAAGAAA
>NW_011914155.1:0-2852 GCF_000151845.1 Pteropus vampyrus | reverse complement strand
GTGAGGCCCCTGATCTGTGAACAAAGCCTTCTGGGAGCTTCCAGAACAGCCCAGACAACAGTTGACTACATTCCAAATGTAAAACCTTAGCCAATACCACATGGTCCACCTGGCCTAGCCCTGCCCAAATTTCTGAAGGAGAGAATCTTGAGAAATAATACATAGTTGTTTGTTTTAAGTCACTGAAATTTTGGGTTGCCATGTTATGTATCAGTAAGTAACTGAAATAATATACATTCTTGAATATAATGTGTCCTTATAAAATTTGTAGTGATTTAGTTTGTGTGTCTATCTGTTTTTTCTATATATAAATGGAACTTTTATAAATCTCATTTGTTTCTGACCTTTTTAAACCAATAATAAATGTTTAAGATCTGCCATGTTGCTATTTGTACATCTGATTTGTTGCTACAAACCTATTCAATGGTGTGTATCCATTCTAGTTTATCTACCCAGTCCCCTAATAATGAACCCTAAGTTATCGCCAATACCCAACTACCACAATTAACACTGTGATTAATGTTCCCATCATGTTCCCATGTGGACCTAGATGAAATTTCCCTTCGAAATATATTCAGGAGTGAAATTGTGAGGTTGCAAGTATTATCATGCTTAATTTCACTGAGTTTTGCTAGACTGTACATTTTCCAGAATGGCTGTGCCAGCTGACAGTCCCACCCCCAGCATATGAAGGCTCCCTCTTCTGATTCATCCTTCCCAATATTTGATATTATTCAACTTCCCAATTGCTGTCAACAAGCTAATGACATCTCACTCTTTTGTGTTTCCAGTTAAGGGTGGGTTTGATCATTTCTTCATCTACTTCCTAATAATTTGGTTTCCCCTTATATGAGCTGACTTTTCATATTATTTTATCCATTTTTCTATTGAATTCACTTTGTTGAGTAGCTAGAATTTCTTGTATATTCTAGATACTTGTTCAGAAAACAATGGTCTTTTGAAAATACAAATATTATCATTAAAGCCAAAAAAATAACAGAAGCTTTGGAAGATAAAATTTAGAAAATCAGGAATCAAAAAAAAGGACAGAGATTTTAAGTTTTTTTAATGAGAAAACAGCTAAATTGGGTGTGTTTTTTCCCTTGTCTCATGTTTTTGTGTATATTTCCCACTAGAGAAACTCTCTGAGCCTCTCTTCAGACTGCCTCTCAATCCACTCACTCCTCCCTATAGGAAGAAGCACACCTGGCTCAGCCCCATGGGGCTTTCTCTGGTGTCTCTTTGCCCACCTTTTAATCTACTTTCTTCCAGGAGTCACTGCTTTGCCAAGCTCTGCATGAGACTCAGTAGATATGTCTGCCTAATTCTAGGATGAAATAATAACAAGTCCTTATGATTTAAGGTTTTAAACTAAATCCACCTTCACCGATTATCAGCAATAAAGCTAACATCTTATTCATTCATGTGTATACTGCATCTTAGTTTTCATGTTGGTTTCGAACTTCAGAGAAGAAGGAAGAGTTGTTTTTTACTACGCCTGCGAAACCTCCACGAGTAACATAAAAGGTCATTCTGGAGAACCAACATCCAATTAATATAAATTCTATAAGATAAAATGGAAGTAAAAGGGAGAAAGTTATCAAAGAAATAAAATGAGAATATTATTTAGAATTAAAAGGATGAGTCTCCAAATTTAGATAATCTATACTAATTGCCCAGTTTTTCAATGAAAGATGACCCAAAGCATACCATCATGAAATTTTAGAATACCAGAGATAAAGAGAAAATTCTAAAAGCTACTGGAGTGGGGAAAAAAATCACCTACAATGAAAAGAATGAGAGTGAATTCCACTTCTCAACTGTTAAATTCAACACTGGGAGATGACAGGATGATACTTTCAAACCACCCAGGGAAACTTTTTTCAGCCTAGAATTGTACAGTCAAATGATCATTGTCATGAGGGAGTAGAATAAAGAGCTTTCAGACATACCAGTGCTCAGAATAGTTATGTCCTACTTCTACAATGTTAAGAAGTACCATAGAAAGTGAGAAGATAATCCAAAAACAAGACATGTAGAAGAACATTTGAATATGAGCTTTTTTCAGTATTATTAAGTAAAAATCTTATTCAGCTCTTGCTGTATTTCTGCCTACAGGTTGGCTTTTTTTCCTTATAATGTTAACTAGTGAAATTTGAGAGCCTGGCTTTAAAAATGCAAGTCGTCATGATGAACATAAGAAATCTAAGGAAGAGATGGAGACTCTCATTTGATAGGCTGTTAAAGTAAGAATGTTCACAAGCCTAACCATCTTGTTCTCCTATGAACTATGAAGACCTAGGTGGACCTTTATAATTCTTGTGGATGTATTCTGTTCTCTGCAGCATTATTTCTCTCTTTGGAAGGCTAAAGACTTCCAAGACTTTAAAAGAAATTGTTGTCATCACTGGTAAAAATTAAAAAAAAAAAAAAAGGTGGGCAAGAAGACACCAGAGAAAGCCCCATGGGGCTGAGCCAGGTGTGCTCAGTAGTAAGTCAAGCTTCCTCCCATGGGGAGGAGTGAGTGAATTGGGAGGCTGTCTGGAGAGAGGCTCAGAGAGTTTCTCTAGTAGGAAATATACACACCAAAAAATGTCTTCCCTGAGAATTTATTGCACTTTGAATCTCTAAGCAAGGACATAATTCTTGTTTCAAATCAGATATGGCTCACTGGCCCTTTCCTCTTCTCATGGGCATGATGGAACAACTAAGGGTTATGACTCTGCTGAATTAATGCTTAGCAAGTAATTTAAATTAAGTTAACACTCAAGATACTCAGATAGTGGCTAAGAACACCATCAAGGATTTGACAAAGTTTTAATTTTAAGAAATAGAAAATTGTTAGAAAGACA
>NW_011914154.1:0-1775 GCF_000151845.1 Pteropus vampyrus | reverse complement strand
TTATCCACAGGATGGGAGGGGGAATAAAGGCTGCCAGTGTTCTGGAAAGAGCTGAGCGAAATTTTACGAGAATCGCCCTGTAAGTGATGAGGAACAGCACAGATGCGAGGTCTTCCTAGGACAGAGGCCCCTGCGCTGAGGAGGCCCGGCCCGCCCGGCCCGGCCCGGCCCAGCCAGGCCTGCCCCGCCCCGGCACACTGTTCGGGTGACACCAAGTCAACTGGTTTAAGCAGATCATTTCCCAAGGGAAAAAAGCAGAGGCAGAAGATAAAGACAATTCAGACTCACAGACCCGGGGAGCGGAGAGGTGAAGGGGGCTGGATTTACTGTTTTAATCGCCTTGGCTCACAGTTGTCCTCCCCGCCCCACCCCGTTTCCTTTTCCTGTCCCTGTATGTGGCCGCCTCATCGCTTCTGGCTGGAACCACGTGTTCCGTCTTCTCCGCACTTGGGGAAGACTGAACACACTGGACGCACGGCCGACGCAGCTGTGCAGGAGCCTTTCTCTTCGTCCGGTGCGTAGAATTAGTCGAAGGGACTGTGATTGGTCTGCACGGGACCCATGTCCGCCCCTGAACCAATCGCTGGCCCCGGGGAGGTCATGTTGTCATCAGCCAGGGCCGAGTCATCTGCTTCCTTCCAGCCCACTAAGGCCGCAGGGACTTAGGGAGAAGATTCTCAAAGGACAGGATGCCAGGCAGGCGACTCAGAGGTCTACCGCCGCAACTCTGATCGGATCCTCAAGGAGTCCAGAGTCACAGGACACTTGAGAATGTTCTATAAAATCTCCAAGAAATGCACCTTGTCGGAGGCTCAGAGAGTTATAGAGAAACCGAAAGGTCTTGGAGAGGTTTAGAATATTATTCTCATTGAGAAAATCGGAAAGCAGAGGCCAAGAAAGACAAAGCTCCCTGACATAAGGCTCTGTAAGAGGCAGGGACAGGTCTCGAAACCCGACCTCTGGTGCAGAGGTCATTCTGCTTAGCGACCCAAACTGTAAAGGACGCCCTGCTCCGTGGGCGAGGTGACGCTCGTAAGGTGCGGAGCACGCGTCTAGGAAAACAAGAGGAACAAAACGCACACTATTTTCCTGTCTCCCCGCCCCGCCCCAGCCGATCACACACTCACTGATTATAAGCGTTTTCAACCAGCGGTGTTCAGATCTGGGTGGAGGTTTATTTTTTCAGTCAACGTTCTTAGCAAGATTTTCAGATATTTACTTACACAGGTTCTTTTTGACATTCTAAGTGGCTCTGCCACATGCCTTTTGCCCACACTCCCTCCAACACGCAGGCCAGGAAATGAGTATGCGTTAGAGACACGGAATGGTGTCGGGGAAGGTAAAGCAAGGCCAGGCCCAAGCGAAGAGTCTGGGCACCCACCGTAACAGGTAGCTGCCCGGCCCCTTTCGTTGCATACCTGCCAGGTAGCGCGAGGTAGACCAGCCCGGTTTATGGCACAAAGTCAGACAAAAATGCATGCTGGCTGTGTCTGGGCATAAGAAGATGGCATGCAAGGTTTCCGACTTGCTGTGATAGGTAAACTGAGGTAGAAACTCTGGAATAAAACACCTGGCCCCGACATCGCGGCTGCCGTGAATCGAAACCTGTCACTTAACACGCGGAGACGTTTTTCATTCCATTTCAAACCGCCCGCTTTACTGAACCAAAGCTGAGACGTTTCAAGACCTTAATGAGTTAATACGGTTCTGCAAAGCACAGGTTAGATCGGTGTCTCCTTCTCCCAACTGGTCACATCAATAACAATATCGGCAGG
>NW_011914153.1:0-1408 GCF_000151845.1 Pteropus vampyrus | reverse complement strand
GGGGCCACTCCCTGGTCACACCCAACCCCCATTCCCCAGTCCCTTACCCATAACCTCTGAGAGGACAGGGAAGGAGAGATGCTCACCATCTTCAATTTTCCCCCTTCTCGCCCCAACATCACCCTGCCCCTGACTCAGATCCCTGCTGTTCTCACCTGGGTCCCGCTGAGAAGGGAATAAAAGCCAGAGGTGACCTCTTCTTGATGTTTTCTGGGTCGAAGCGGAAGGGGTCATAGACCTGGAGATAGCCCAAGACAAGGCTGCTGGGTGGGGTCTCCCAAGGCAGCCGGCCTTGGAGAGGCAGACATGTGTATGATAGGGGCGGTGATGTCTAATTTGTCTGGTCAGAACCTTGCGCCCTCCCCTAGGTCCCCCAACAGGACTGGACAAGGATAAGGGGAGGAGGAGACAGCACCTCAGGGTCTGGCCACACAGATGGGTTGTGATGAGTCCCGAAAATGTTGATAACGCAGGCAACACCTGTGGGAGAGAAGGGACCAGTTAGAAAAAGGTCACCCAGGCCTGACGGGCTCCTCTTCCTGCCCGGGAGCTCCTCCCCCTGTCATCGATGGCACCTTTGGGGATGACCCGGCCATCAGGAAGCGGGATGTCCTGGGTACAGCGTCGGGAGACCATCGTGACTGGGGGGTGTAACCGCAGACTCTCCTTGATGCACATGGTCAGGAAGGGCAATTGGGCTAGATCGTCCCTGTAGAAGAAGTCCCAAAGCCTTTATCCGGGGAGCAAAAACAGAGACACCTCCCACCCAGCCCTCCCGCTGCTCTATGAGATCCTTTCTCTCTATAACAAAATAAATTCCAGTGGATCAAATACCTACAGTCTTATTCAGTTGTGTTCATTAAATATGTACAGCTTTTTGTATGTCAGTCATATCACAATAAAGTAGTTTAAAATAAAAAGGAAAGAAAAGAAAAGCAATGTTACAAAAGTACCAGAGGAAATTTAGCCAGGTATTTTTAGAGGCTTTTCTGAGCAAAGCACAACACACAAAAGCCAACCATAAAAAGGTTTAAAAATTAGCATAAAAAATAAAACATTCCTTATTTCAAGAGAGTAAAATCAAAAGGCAAATGAGTAAAAAAGAAAAACAGATCCAATGTTTTTTTTTTATCATGATACTATTTAAAGATACTAGTAATGCAATCAGACAAGGGGGGAAATGGAGAATGATGCAATTTGAAATGTGGGGGTAAATGTGCCATTTTTGGCAGATAGTGATTTTTAGAAAATACAAGAGAATCCACCAGAAACCTTGTATAAATGTGAAAGATCCAGTAATGGAGCTGAATTCTTTTTCTTTAATCCCCTTACTTTTTTGTGGTGATTTAACTTTTTAATAGCTGATATAGTTAACTGGTTGAAAACTGAAAAACTACAAAACACCACT
>NW_011914152.1:0-2241 GCF_000151845.1 Pteropus vampyrus | reverse complement strand
ATATAGCAGTCATAATTAATTTCTTCTTAACTCAAAACAAAAATATGGGTTACTTGCCTTTTACATTAAAACACAAAATATGGATAAATCTTATCGATATACTATTAAGTGAAAAATCTAAGTCCCCAAAGATTACATATTGCATAAAAAAATACCTTTTCCAAAATAATGTTAAAACAACTAAAAATTTAAAAACCCATAATTTTAGGATTATATCGATAATAAAAAATGCAAGATGGAAAGCAAGAGATATGAAAAGAGGAGTCAAGCTGATGGCAACCTTAGGATGGTTTAGTGGGGTGGGAACCATATGATTTGATACAGATTATTGTCAAGTTCCAAGTATTTATTTTGGGCAGTGGTCTCTCATGTACATATTAAATTATTAAAAATAATTAATTATCTAAATTAACTTAAATGCCTAAAAAAAAAAGTAGCAAGTGATGCATGGTTTTCTGAAGGAAGAATTGTGATTAATCCTATTTATTTGAGGTTCCCCCATACATATATAAACAAACAAACAACTCTGTGTGTCTGTGTTTTTTTCTCATTTTATCAATTGATCTCTCTATAAATAAATGCTCATTAACAGGGACACTTTAAAATAAGAGCATAAGATTAAGGATATTCTAAATTTTCATTTGGAGTTGTATTTTAATTCAACAGTAGGCCATAGATTCATTACTATTTGGCTATAACAGGATATTATAAATATTAATGAGAAGGAGCACTGGAGAAAGGTACAGACTCAGATCCAGGGTACTAAACTCCTATCCCAGCACTAGTGTGTCCTCTAGGTCTGTGCTGCCTCTTTCTTTGTTTGGTATATGTTCAGAGATTTCTGCTCTGATCACATGCTGAGCCTATGTCTAAGTTCTCTTCCACCGTGTTGTAGAATTTAGTCATCACATGGTTAAGGAGAAGAAATTCTGAAGTGATGTTGTATGCATGGGCTAAGGACGGTCAATGATCCAAGCAATTTACTGAAGGCAAAGCAACTATTAGAGGAAGAAACACCAAGCTGAATACCACGCTAAGTCAATAAAGGGCCCTCCAGGTGAAACTGGAGGTAATTTGTGAGACTTGCCTTGCTTCACAGTGAGATGATGTGATACAGAATTAGAAATATTGACATTTTCACCCAAAATGTAGAACAAGAACATTAGAAAAGGAAAATGGCATTGAGACAATCAGCCGAAATCAACAAGATGACAACTCAGACACGACTCTCTAGTTAAACTGCTTTGTCAGGGGTAATGGTTTGCCTTGATTAGTCGTGTGCCAAATCCAAGTTCATGCTGGTAAAGAGTCAAGAAGGTGCTTTGAAAAAAGGATTGCTTTTCTTGCATTGAAAAAAACCTTAGCAAAAGGCCTTGCAATATGAAATGCCATATGGATAGAAAACATTCATGAGTTGACATAGATCCTTTAATTTTTGGTGACTTTTAGGCTGCAAGTTGATCAACATAAGACACTGCCATAAGGCTGCTTTGGAAATCTGCTTTTCAGATCTAAGTCATTGTGATTATCAGAATAATTAGACTTGAAATCATTTGAGGGTAGCAAATAGCTCTATGTCCCTGACTATGATGGGGTATGATGCAGTGGAAATCGCACTGGAGCTAGGATTAGCTTGACTACTGGTCAGCCATATGACCTTGGAGAAATTAGTTTCTTCCTGGGACTTTATCTCCAAATGCGAAGACATTAAATCGTTCTACAGATGCTAGAAATATGTAACAATGTAAATCAATGGTTCTTAAAAGTTTTTGAAGTTGCAGAAACAATCAGAATTTAATAAAAACCACTCTCTCCTCATCCTCCCCCGCAAATGTACATACCTTCCCTATCCCCAAGAACTACACAGACAATATCAAGGGTTACTACATTCCTAAAGTCTATTCGTAAAGCACCAGGTGAAAATCCCTGATCTAAGTGATTTCTGAGTTCTCATTCATCAAACCTTTATTGAGTGCCCACTAGGCTCCAGACTCTGTGCTAGGTAGTAGGATGTTGTCAGTTGTCTCAGATCCTTACAGAAAAACTGACATTTTTAAATACAAATATCAACTCCTAGCTCAGCAGGAAAGATTCTACAAAAGGTTGTCGGCCTTAAGCAGAAATCTCAGATGCGAGCCCAAGAAACATAAATATATTGGGGAAGTGCTAGCTATCTAAATGTATTTCTTTCCAGTATGTGGGACGCCTGGTTTCATTGCCTTTGCTAAGATTTTGCTCCTG
>NW_011914151.1:0-1242 GCF_000151845.1 Pteropus vampyrus | reverse complement strand
TATTGAATATGCTAATAAAATAATATTCATAACAATGTAATTTTTCTTAAGTTTTCAGTTTATTCATTAAAGCTACTTTTTTAAATTTCTAGAACTGAGTAACCTCAAAACTCAGGTTAAAAATTCATATTGGTAGGTTTTTGGAGAACATGGAGTGAGAGACGTCTCCAGATCTCTCCCCTTGAAACAACAATAAGCTGAACATCTAATACTAAACAAAAAACACCCAAACTGCACACCAGCACATCTGAGTGTAGAATCTACGCATAAGAGCTACCACAGGTCAGAACCCAGAGTGTTGGATGGTGGACTAGGGAAATAAAGAATCTGCCTCTCGCAGCATGAGCTACCTGTAGGAGGAGGGAGAGAGGAGAAGGTGTGGCAGTTCCTTGAACAACGCTGACTGGGAGAGTTGTGAGTTCCATGCAGCCGGTGACAGGGCCCAATCATCAGGGCAGAAAGCAGAGAAGCAGGACAGCAGAGAAACAACAGTCGATTTTACCAGCCGCAGTTGCAAAACCGAGCCTGAGCCACAGCCTCCAATCCCCAAATCGTCCGAGATCAAACACCTCGGAGCCCAGAGGAATCTGAGCAAATGCTACTGAAACTATCCCTAATACTGACAGGGACTGAGACTGAGGGTAGCTAATGTGATTAAATATCTACAAGAAATAAAAGGGCATTTATAAGGCTTCATGTAAAGCTGAGATCCAAGAGGCTCAGATGCCACCTACTGGACACCAAAAATAGTGTTTTCTTTGCAGCAGGCTAAAGAGAGATCCTTATATAATAAATCTTCTTTCTGGAATAAAAGCAGAATACATTTCCATTAATGCCCAGGTGGAGAAATACTTTATTAAATACCATGAAAAACCAAGGTGACAAGGCAGCTCAGAAAGAAAGAGAAAAATCTCCAGAAAAGAAGCTTATGGACATAGAAATATGCAACTTAAATGACAGAGAATTCAGGATGGTACTCCTGAAAAACGTCAGTGAGTTCCAAAATGAATCATATCAACAATTTCAGGAACTGAAAAAAAAAAAAATCTAGATGAACAGAATAAGTTCTTTAGCAAAGAGAATGAAAGAATCAAAAAGAAACTTCTGGAGATAAATAACACACTGCAAGAATTAAAAAATGAAATAGCAAGCTTAGAAAATAGAGTCTACCAAATAGGGTAAAGGATCAGTGATATCGAAGACAGAAATCTAGAAATAAATCAGAAGGAAGAAGAGAGAGAG
>NW_011914150.1:0-1530 GCF_000151845.1 Pteropus vampyrus | reverse complement strand
AAATATTTTCTAGTTTAACGACCCTTAGTAACAATTTTATAATGTGGTGGCAAATATGAAAGCCAACTTACAAGAAATTTTTGTTTTCTTTCTATTCATTCATTTAAGTCCAGAATTCTAACAGCAGGTTGGTGACCGACCATCCCACCTAAAATGCAAAGTGATCTCTGTGTTAACAGCAGAATGCTGTGGTTCAAGTCGAGATATCCACACTTCATAGAAGGAAGGACTATTTATTTTATGTGAAAGATATATTAAAATCCATATAAACATCAACTTTTGAGATATGTTCACCTCAAAATGTTGGAAGAACATTCGAGAAGAATCTACTTGCTAGAATCTTCTATTGCCATTCTTTTTTTTAAAAATGTTATTTCAGAGTTTTGATGTTCCTGGGATAAAAAAATGAAAGCATCAAAGCCTATACATTTAGAAATGAGCCTCAGAAATAAATACTAAATGCAACAAAAAATGGGTCAAATTATCACTCTCACAGCGCTCCAGGCAATATCTTCTAATTAGAAAGATATATTAATCTGCTTTTTTTCCCCCCAGCATATTAATAAACTTTTGACCAGGAAATGGGAATGCATGAAAGAAGTCTTTCTTAATTCTTACATGCAATAGATGAAAGGGACCTTTGGTTCCATACACATGTCTGTAAAAGGCAAAAGTCACTTCCAAGGTTACATGCTAACTCTGTTTTGATGAGTCTATAAGTTTTTATTAATGAAAATGTGCAGGAAAATGAGAGAGACATATGAATGACCTGAGTGGAAGTTAACAATTTATACTATCACATCAATGCAAGGACACGAGCCTCGCACCAGCCACACGTCTCCATGATTCCAGGGACTATGAAGTGATGCTTGCACCAAGGGAAGAGCAGTGAAAACAATGAATAGATGTTAAACTGCTAGGATATCAACATTGTTTAAGAAAAACTCATGCTTAAATAACCATATGCAGAAAACACTAATATTTTTAGATGACAAAACTATTGAAAAATATAAACTGAGCCTTATCTCTTTATAATTTCTTTTCACAGTAATGCCTCAATTAATGCACTATTCAGCACTTGCTCATTTGTCCCCAGATAAATGCTCTTCTTCAGCAGTTTTCCTCATGAGTCCTTATCCTCACTAGGGAGCAGAGCCTGGGAAGTTTTAATGAACTTTGTTTATGGGCAAATACGAGCAAAGCAGCAAACTGAGGAAAGGAGTCATTTCTTTTAAAACTTGGTAAACAACAGGACTTGCTCTTATAGGCATATCGATAAAAGCAAATTATTCTTATAATCCAAGCATGACAAGATTAGAACAAAACGCCAAACAGAACAGCCAATGTGGAAATGAAAAAGCAGGTGCTGGTTACAAATTAGAGAAGAGTTGTTTAAGAAATATTAAAATAGATTTGAGAAAAGAAGAGAGTAAGTTGAAGCAAACATTCTAGTAAAAACTTCATCTGTATACATGCTTGAAATAGAGAACAAAAGCTGGCGAAAAAAGGTTGGAGGCGATAGGGAGAAAC
>NW_011914149.1:0-3800 GCF_000151845.1 Pteropus vampyrus | reverse complement strand
CAAATTATTTTGCTACTTTTTGCCAACTTGAACAGTATTAAGATATCACACGTGAGGGAGCTCAGTTTTGGACAGGAGGAGTCGGGAATGACAACTGGAAGTGGTCACGACAACCGGAAGTGGTCCCAGGGGCATTTGGTAGATGAATGGGCGTAAAGCTCGGTGTAAGTGCTGCTGGGAAATACTGATGGGGAGGATCTGTTGGCACGGGTTGGTGATTAAAGGGGGAGTTACGCATCCCGGGGAGAGTGGGGGCGGTAAGAGATGTGAGGAATTATGCCATAGCCCTGAAACACGCCCACGTTTAAAGGGTGGGTGGGAGGATGGAAGAGTAGACTCAGAGACCAAGCAGGAGCGATCTGAAAGCGGGACAGTGTCGGGTCTTAGCAGCCACCCACTCCGGCAAGTGGGGTTGGCTCATGTGTCCCCGTGAGGGCGCTTCGTGTGTTGCTACGCTTCCTCCATGTGCTGTTCTATTTTTCTGGTTAGTTTCTGCCAAGAAATGTACTTCAGATATCATTCAAAGACAGCACAGGGTGCAAATACCAAGGAAAACTGTTATTCATGATAACATCCTTGACGAAAATCGAGAACGACAGTTCCAGTGTATTCCAAAGTAGACGCATGCTTACTTTTGTTCCTGTGCTAAAAGGCGACAGTGGTGACTAAGACAAACGCATTAGAAAAGGCAGGAAGTTTGGCAATAAAAATTTAATAATTCGAAAATCTGTTTCAAGGTCATTAACAGTCATTGAAAATGGAGATAGAAAGAATATAAATATTTAAGTTCGCAACTAAACAAATAAAATGAACATCATAATTACAAAAGTAAAGGTTTGGGAACATTACAGATTGTGGATGGATTACAAGAACCACACAGTGATGGCCAGCTGTCTCATTGACCTTGTGGTGCCATTTGAAAAAGAACGTTGACCCGAACACAACACTGGCCTGTACAATGTGTCTGTCACATTCCATGACATAACTGGCGGATTATTTTGGAGATTGCATTACCCCCAATCATTTTAATAAATAACTTCTAAAATATTTACAGTTTCAGAAGTGATGCTACCATGGAAGATATTTATAATCTAGATTTACAAAACTTCTTAGGGTGAGAAATAACAAATTATATATATTTTCCAATTCTGATACAGTGTTCTAAAATTAAGTGTAAGGTAACAGAAAAATTATGTGATAGAAGTATATATTGCAAATGAATTTGCACACCAGTCTGAGTACTAATAAGTAAATGCTATTTATGTTTGTGGAGGGAGAGGTTTGAAGGAGGGGGTCATTAACGATATACTAATAAAATCACTATATGTTATATAGTGTAGAAAACATTCCACTGTCATCTAAAAATAAAGCATTTGTGTTTCTATCCTCTTTTCCAAGAAAATAGTATGAAATAATGTGTCATCATTAATAAATGTGTGTGTGCTAGGGAGGGCTCGCAGGCAGTTCCTTATAGTTTTCTTGCAGAGTCAGCCTGTTTCATTATTGATCAGTAAAAAATTGATGTCCTGGTTAAATGGGCTGGCCAAGCACTTGCTGTCTCCTGGATTTCTTTGAAGGGAGGATGGGGTATAGGAGGAAGTTGGGGCCATCAGTCGTTGGCAGAAAGCAACGTATAGAGCAGTGAACTAAGTGGAGCGGCTGTAAGATAAAAACTATTAGAGACTCACAGTTTATTGGGAGGTTAATTGGAGAAAGAAGAAAATAAATCACCAGCATAGCAGAGGAGATCAGAGGAGGAAATTAACGAAGTAACTAAAATGCAAATAAAGTGCAGAACAGAAGAAATATGGAATATGTTATCCTGCTCACCTAGAAATGGAGAGTTATGAATTTAGAAATAACCATCAGAACTGAAGAACATTTCGGAATGTGAACTCTAATGGTTCATTCAAATATCTGATATCAAAGCACCATATAGAAGGGAGAGTGAAGAAATTCCAAGTGTTTGAGAGGTCTACAACTTTAATGAAGTAGAAATGATTTTGGTGTGGGCATTTTAAAATATTTTATTAATTTATAGTTTTAAGTCTTAGCATGCACAGAGATGTGAATAATCATGAATATTAATTACGTTTTCGTAGATCCCTACCGTTGCCTTCGTGAGGCTGACGTTGGAGACACGCCGGTGACATTTTTCCTCCGAGGCGAATGGGCCGGCCAGGGCTGGCCGGGCAGCTCCTCGCGGTTTCCTTGCAGAGTCAGCCTGTCTTGGTATTGACTAGTTAAAGATCGATGGTTATTTTTTAAATAAATGAGGTAGACATCACCTCAACTTTGGATAAAACTGAGATCAAGTCAATACCTAAGGATGAGATGTATTTTTACTAAGAAAACAATAAAAATAAAAGAAAATATCCAACAGATTACAACCTTCTTGGATGGGCTTTAGAATGGAGCCTCACCCTCTAGTTCTCTTACAGCCAGAAAAAAACAATATCATTTATTTTTTATTTCTCTTGAAGACTATTTTAAAGGAAAATTCAGCACTCATAACTTTGCTACCTGTTCACAGCTTAATTTCTCCAAACCTTTTCAGATTCTGTTAAAACTAAGCGAATATTTATATCATGGTATTAAACTTAAAAAGTTTAATACCATGATATAAATCCAGGGTGATAACTGACAACTTGGAAAATCCAGGGTGATAACTGACAACTTTGGTTCTTATTGATTACTATCTCCCCCAAATAAAATATCGCATGTATTATTTCTGATGTTTGTTTTAGAAATTTTCCAGAAGACATAGAGAAATTTGAAATAACAATCTAATTTAGGGGAAAAAGTCAAAAGAAATGAATTGGCACCGTGGGTGGTAGAGCAGGGAAGTGGTCAAGCGCAGGGAGCAATCAATCTTCGATATGTGTCACTTACCGGCTGTGTGACTCTGGACACCTCTCCACTTCAGTTTCCTCTGTGAAAATGGGAATGTAGCAGTGTCGAATTCGTGGAGTTGTGAGGATTTGACAAAGCAATGTGTATGAACCACACAGGATAATGCCCTCTACCCCGAGCACTGGTAGAAATGCTTTTCTATTATTGACTGACGTCAGCCAGAGATTGCTAAGTTATACCCATAAATGACAAAACAAATTAGACTAATTATAGTTTAGAAATCCATGATAAGTTATATTTACTAGTTTAAAAGTAGAGGGATTGTCTAAGCTTCTCCAGGAGAAGCAGAGGGACTCCTGTGTCCCCTCCGAAAACCCTCAGAGCCAGCAGGCCCAATCGTTCTGCCCGCGGCACTGCTGGAGACCAGGCTTCTTCCGTGAAGAATTAAAATCTGAGGAACAGCAGAGTAGGACGTACCAGGTACAGGGGAGGCTGCTGTTGGGGTTCAGGAAGATAAACATTAAGTCAAAGTCTGAAGACAGAGAGAAAGTTCTCCTGTGCCCTTGCTCCGCCTTGGCCACGAACACGGGCAGCCAGGAGACTCCGGAGACAGTGCTCCTCGAAATAGTACTGCTCGAGAGGCTCCCAGTGGAAACCCAGCTCACTGTCTGCTCGTCACACACATGCACACATGCACACACACACACACATGGCTCGCTGTCAGCACAATCAGTTTATAAAGAGCAACAAGAATTCTGCTCCAGGAGACATGGCTCATGTAAATTGACCCCTCTGCTGAGAACACATGGATGTTTTTGATTAAACACATTACATGTCGCATTTACTAAATGTTTGTTGCTTATACATTAACATCGTATTAGAAAATCAATCAAAATCTCCAGCTTCTGATGATGAAAAAAGGAAACGAATTTGTAGCACTGAGTCAG
>NW_011914148.1:0-3607 GCF_000151845.1 Pteropus vampyrus | reverse complement strand
TGTCCCTTCTGAATCTTCACAGTAGGGTGACAATTTTCTAGTCCTTTCTTAGGTCAGGCATCCAACATGGTTAAAATTGTCTTTTAATTACTGAGAATAAATTTATTTCATAGTTTTAGGTTTCGTTTGTTTGGAAATAGCTTTTGAAGATGCAAAGTCATTTGCTTCCTGATTCCATTTGCAAGGCTTTGCATATATGCTATTTAAATAGAGAAAGGATTGTCTTAGAAAATGTGTGTTCTTTGTTTAATTGACTGTTTGGTACCATGCTGTCTATGTCTTCAGGCAGTGGGATGAATTCAGAAGGTTAAACATTTAAACATCCTGCGCATCCTAATGGCTGTAGTATGGAGTAATATAGGCTCTTCAACCAAGACTACAACAAACTCTAACTTTAGCAAGGTTTCCTTAGCTTAAACATAGTGAATGTCTAAGATTGGACACCAGTAGTAACATGGCAAAATTCAGTGGTTTTCAAACTCTGCTCCACAGAGCCCAATGTCTCTTACTTGGGGCACCATAAGTGCTATGCCTGGAGTTTGATGGGAAACTGATGAGCGTTTGGGACTTCTACTCCAATTTCAACTAGAGCAGTTATGCTTTGTCTATTTTACATATTAGTTTCAAGTTAAGTATTTTTAAAACAGGATTCCTCTACTTTCCTCCTTTACTTCTATTTTTCTTTTAAATGCCCTAGAGTAGTTATTAAAGCCCCTAGCTTCGAAATCAGAAATAAACAAATTCAGATGTGTCTTTTCCACTCACTAGTTCTATGACTTTGATGTCTTTGAACCATATTTTTCTCATCTGTAAAATGGGATAATAATGTTCATGAGGTGGTTTTGAGGATTAAATATGATAATGACTTCGTCATCCTTCTAGAAAAGCTTTCTTCTCTCGACTTCCTCAATGGCACCTCCATGAGTTAGTGTTTGATATGAGAAGTATAACCGACATAATTGATATAGAATAAGGACTAGATTTTATGTCTTTATGGGAACTGGTGAGGCAGTAGATGTAGTGCTGTTTCTTCTGCAACTAGCGTTGGGCCTGAAGTTAGCAGGTTCAGCAGTTAGGAAGGAAAAATGGCTATAAGGAAAGAAAGAATAAAGATAAATTGTGCTTTTGAGGGAAAACTAAATTTCATGAGGATAAATGAGAGACTATATCTTAGTCTTAGTGCTCCAGCCTCAATGATATGAGTGACCTGCAGGATAGGCTGGGGCCTTGCACCAGGTTCCCATAGTCACATCTGCTCCAGGATTCACCACATTGAAAGTGGAGATCCAGTGGGAACTAGAGATGCCTGTGGGCCTGGCTCCTACCCCATGCATCAAATGAGATCAGTAATGCTCTGATATCAAGGAGTACTAACTGCTCGAGCACTCTCCGCCACTCTCTTCTCTTCACTTACGACCATCTCCATAGATGATCTAAACATCCCTATGGCTTTAACTACCATGTATATGTTGATGACTCCCTGGTTTACTGGAATATTCTTTACCCTGACTTTTCTATAATTTATGTTGATATGTTGGAGCTGGAATGACAGACATGAAAAGCATGCCACTGGCATTATACCCCTCACCAATGACAGGCTTGGCTAATAGCTGATGGCAATCTTTCTCTATTATTTGGAGTGAGGGTTCATAACATTTCCATAGCACTCTGGCAGCCACTGCCATCCAATCAAAATTAATAAACGAAGATTCAACTTAGCAGAAACCTGTGTGCAAAAGACTTAGAATTGATTGACAGCAGGTTTAATTATAGTGGATTATAGTGGGTCAGGGTTGCCAGGTACAAACACACACATACACACACTCAAAGCTTTAAAGGTACTGATAGAATTAATGGTGCACAAGGGCTATGACAGATCTGCTCTGCTTTGTGCTCATGAAACTACGCTAGGGACTTGACCTTCAGTTTTGGTATTCTATTTTAAGAATGTGATCAACAAACAGGAAATACCATCCAGAAGATAATGATAGACATGATGCAGATAACTTGAACCTATATTGTAATTCAGAACACTGTTGAAATACCAATGGACTTTAAGCCTGGTAACTAGAACCTTAGGGGAAAGTATTTCTTTGATGTATTTGAAGAGATGAGAATAAACTTGTGCGCAAAGCAGAGCTCAGGCCCATGGGTAGAGTTCGATTGTGTTTATAAAAGAACAGCCTCCAAATGCAAGCAGATATAAACAATTCTGCTTGAAAATAACTTCATGTGGGGTTTTGGATTAGACCAATGGTTCTCTACAACTTGCACCTTGGGGAGCATTAAAAAAAGCAGATTTCTTGATTCCACTCTAGATTTACTGAATCATAATTATCAGGGAGTGAGGCTTGAAATTTATATTGTTAACAACGCCTGCTTGATTTTCTAGTAGCCAGTGTGAGAACTACTGGTCTATATGAGCTATAAAGAGTCTTCAATTTGTGACTCTATTCCTGGTCACTTGTCACAGGAAGCAGTATGCATAGTGGTTAGGAGCATGGACTCCAGAGCAGGATGTGTGGGTGTCTCCATCTAGCTCTGCGATTTTGAGTAAGTCTGTGTACCTCAGTTTCCTCATCTGTTTAATAAGGATAACAATGATAGTGTCCGTTCATAGGGTATTGTGAAGAGTAAAAGAGTAAACGGGTAAAGTAGGCACAAAAGTGCTTATATGTGGCATATGTAAGTATTAGCTATTCTTGTACTGGAAGACAACCAATCCATTCACAGGACATATTGTTTAATGAATGTTAAAGAAGTGGAAGAGAAAGAAATCATTCAAAACCAAAGTCTTTATTGTTTTTACTTTTATATTATTAATCATCTTTCAAAATGGTTCCAGCTTTAGTAAACATTATAATACGGACCATATATAAATATTTTTTTGTGTGTTGCAAGGTTATCAAAGCATAAATATGAATATAAAGTTTATTTTCTATAATGGAAAACAATAGAATGTCTAGGGAGTAAATGAGGATACAACAGAAACTGGCTAAACTCAAGTTTCTAGTTTGCTGAGGTTTCTGTGTATAATCTCGTCTAATTATTTTTTAATCAAGTGAAATAAGCAGATCTTGGGTATATGGTCTTATGAATTTTGGTAAATAAGTATACCCTGTAACTACCATCCCAATCAAGGTATAAAGCAGTTACATTACTCTGGAAAATTGTCTTGCATTCCCTTCCAGTCAGTCCCTACCCCCAAAAGATAACTCTTTTGAATTCCATTATTACAGAATAGCTTTGCTGTTCTTGAACTTTATGAAATCATACAATATGTGCTCTTTTGTGTCTGACTTTTTTGCCTACATATTACATTGTTTGAGACTCATTTATGTTGTTGCATAAGTCAGTAGGTTTCTTTTTTAGTTTCCATATATTATTCCATTGTATGAATAAATCATAACTTGCTTATCGGTTCTTGTGTTCATGAACATTTAGATTGTTTTGAGTTTTTGTTCCTTGGGTAAATGTCTAGCAGTAGAATTTCTGAGTCATTGGGTAATATGTGTTTAACTTTTTAAGAAATTGACAGTTTTCCCAAGTAAGTGTATCATTTTGCAATCTTCTCAGGAATGTGTGAATATTCCAGTTTTTCAAAATA
>NW_011914147.1:0-2585 GCF_000151845.1 Pteropus vampyrus | reverse complement strand
CTAGGGTCTACTGAATCAGAAACTCTAGAGGTTGGCCCCAGCAATCTACGTGTTAGGAGCCTTTCAGGTAATTCCAAAACATGCTGAAGTTTAAGAAATACAGCTCTAATAATTGATGAAAAACAGGAAAATAATTGAAGAAAATCCATGTGGCCACTTACTACTGGTTCCAACACTTGTGATTTCTAACCACATCCTATTAAAAGCAGCAACCACAATCAATTTACTCTAAAAGTTGTGCCATCTCTTATTTTACCTGTTGATTACATGATAATATAGTGAGCAGAGTTATGCGAACTTTTAATAAAGTCATAATTTACAAGAAATCACAAAACATCTAAGTGGCAACTGCAAAAAAATATTGGAAAATGCTATTCCTTTTCCAATTAACAATCCCACTTCTGTAACCAAAACACTTATCTTGACTTTACTCCAATAGGTGTGACCTTCAGGAAACCACTCATATTTCTGAATTTTATTTTGGGGTTAGAAAAGAAATGTAGTGTTCCTCATTTAAAAATCTGTAAAAGTCAGTGGAGATAACAAACTTACCATGAGTCAAAAATTTGACTTTTATGAAACATTTTTTTAGAGAAATGTAGTCTTATATAAAAAGTTAACATTTTCAATAATAACTATTATTTAAAAACTAGAACTAAGATTATTTTTTTTAAATATTGTTTTTTCTTATACACAGCTGAAGAAATTCTTGGTATGCAAAGGCAGGTAATATAGGTAATAATGTTCATTTTCTTAGAAACATTTGCATGCTGCATAGTTTCAGAACACAGCCATTTTTCCCATATCATAGGCACTTTTCCCATATCATCTATAGGCATGAATAAAACCTAGAAGAGTCCAAAGATCATAACATTCTTTGAAAAACTATTCTGGCAAGTTGAGTTTTAACTATACATCACTTGTGGTAAGATACTAAAAATCGAAACTGCATGTTTCACTAAAATCATCAGTGGCTAAAATTGTCCCTACCTAAACATTTTGGTTTTGGCTGACTGGGGAGTGCTAGAACAAATTAGAAATTTCTGAGTAAAAATCAGAAGGTAAGTTGGGCTATGATTCAAGACTTAAAACACATTATCTGATTTAATCATTACTACAAAAGTGATTTTAATCAATATCTTTCCTAATGACAAATAAACATAAAACAAAACATATGTTTATAATTTTGTTTCTATAACTAATATAAAAATTGTTTTAAAGAAAGATATTTGGCACATTGATAACCTATTAAATCACAAAACATCTGATGGCTAACTGGCATAAAAAAATTGACAAAATGCTAAGTTTTATAATCACTACTGTCATAACTGTGAAGAATTTTTTTTGTTTAACAAATTTGTAAGTCAGGGCCTATATTTGTCATTTTTAAATATAAATTCCTCCATAAAGATGGCATAAAATCAATATCATCTTTGCTTTCTTTTTTTGTTTTAAACAATGAAATTTCAATAATAACTGTAAAGAATGTCCTTATTTCTTTCCGCTAACTTCAAAAGCTGAGAAAAGACTTGTTTTTACCCTAAAATACTGGTCAGATTAAATATTTTGGGTGGTGTCTAATTTTACTACAGTCATTCTATACAGTTCAAAAGATGCATACTCACTTTTTTTTTTTTTTCCTTTTTACCATGAGGTAAATCACATGAACTTTATGGTAATATTCAAAAGAAAAAAGAAGAAACTTCAATGACAGTCTTGACAAAAGACTAGGATACTGCAGAAAACCAAAATCATATTTTTCAGAACAAAGTACAGTATTTCACTCAAAGCACATCTTTGAATGGCTGTCACCTTTGCTTAAACTATTTTGCTTTAATCATTAAGAAGTTTCACCTATTTAAAATAGGAAGGATACTCAATTCTGAATATTTTACATTAAGCCATGTGAAAAGACAAAGGAATGGACTAAGTAATCCTTTAATGTTTTTTTTTTTCATTTTTTTTGGACATAGGATGACATATTAGAAAGAATATGTGCTTCAGAGACATTTAGCAAGCTACATATGGCTCCCTTTCTTCATCTAGAAAATGAGAGTAATTATCTCTTTCAAAGAATTTCTATGAGAATTATGTAGAATGAGCTATGTAAAACACTTAGCATGGCATCTGGAACATAGTAGGTACTTCTTTTTTATCAGTTTCCCTAGAAGCAATCTGAAACTGTAATTCTTATGTAAGAGCATTGAGAGTGTGCTCTCAGGTAAAACTTATTGGGTGTGAAGCAAGCCGGATAGGGCAGGAAAAAGAAGTTAGTCAAAGATGTGGGTTCAGTTCATTTGTTAGCTGGTAAATGGCTCTCGAGGAGAATAAGAAAAAAGAAGAATTTCAGAAGATGTGATTTTTAGTGTATTTTCCTGGCATAAATACTCTCACTACAGTCCATTTTAAGCTATCCATATGATGTCACTGAACAGAGAGTTTAGAGGAAATGTTAACAGTGTCAGTGAAAGCTGACTCTAGCACACCATAGGGTTTGAGGTCCTTCAGGGGTTTCTGGCATGTAAACAGCACCACAGAGTCATCCCACCTAGAAGCAAGGAGACAGACCTTAAGTACACCAGAAA
>NW_011914146.1:0-1106 GCF_000151845.1 Pteropus vampyrus | reverse complement strand
ACAGTTCGTAAAGTAATGTAATGTTCACAGGAGCACTCTTCACAACACTAGGAGCAGGGCCAACATTAGCCATTCAGAAACATATCACTGCAATTTTTTGGCATTGAAGTGTTGTTGAGCATAAAGCAAACACCTGGGGCAGATTTTTTAAAAGTCTTCCTGTGGTACCCCACTTGATTTCCCATGGCTGCTGCTACATCTGCAGCTGAAGCAATGACACTGAGAAACAAACTATTTTTATAGATTTTAAGAGTTTCAGGTATTAGAAATTGTTTTGTATTAACCATCAGCAATTTTGAAAAAAACATTTCTCCTTCAACTTTTCAATCTTTGCAAACGTAACTTATGCAAACAGTAAAGTTTTCATTATCACACGAGATGTGTTCATTCACTTATCATGAAAATGTACTGAACTGAGAGGCTCTTTGTAAAAATGTATTTTATATCTTTCCCCATCCCACAATGCTTCTCAAACATGATCATTGCTTGCTGGAAAATTACTTCTTTTGGATTTCTTTCCACCTTTGTATTAATAATCACCCATATTTTTAGTAAGATTGTTTTGTCTAATATTGTGTAGTTTGCCATATTTTCAATTAATTTGTAGTTTTGTCTAAGAAGCAATGGAATATTTTCCCTTTTAAAATGTCTTCGATATTTCAGTTCATTATTACATTTTTTCAAATAATTTTTTTTAAATCTTGAAAGTGTGATAAATACTTAACAACTCTATTGATGTATTTTTGTTTAATATGTCTGCCTAATTTATGGTTTTGCTCTGTTTTGGCAGAGTAAATAATGAGATGATATCAATATTAAAGTCTCACTGAACATTACTTGACACTTCATCCTTATATTTAACATTTTCAAGTAAGAGCTAAAGTTGTTTATTAACATGTACATGTAGAACCACTGCAAATATGATAGCTACAAATGAAGATTAATAAAGTGCACTTTACTGATGACTTGAACCAGGACAAAATTCTTGATGGCAACATGCTTTTCCACAATAATGAATGGCTCTTAGTAAAATATCAAATAAAACAAGGTGTAATCTTTTTTGATTTATATTGGTGGATCCATTTCTAGAAAGTTTAATGCATATC
>NW_011914145.1:0-2055 GCF_000151845.1 Pteropus vampyrus | reverse complement strand
CCTCAAGACATTTCATCTTTGGTGCTCGCCTCCAACTGATTTATGTATTTGGTATTTTGGTATTTCCCAGTTCAGTTTCTTTAGACAGGAATCTAATTGACAACCCCCTCCCCCTACCCCCTGGCCTCGCCGCCGCCTTTGACGTTGGCCAGACAGTGAATTGGCCATTTGGGGGTCTGCTTTCTGTTGCCATCACCTGGGCAGGGGAGAGTGTGATACAAAACAGAACTGCTTGGGGGTGCCTTTGGAGCAGAGGCCAAGGGTAGACAGTGTCCTTTAGAAGGGTGTGTGGGTGTGGCACGCCATAGAGCTGTCCTATCCAGAAGCTCATGTGTAGCTGCTGTGAGTGGGAGCCCTTGTAGGGAGCTGGATGATTTGGTCTGTGATGCAGGGGGTGGGAGCTCCCACAGAACGGAAGCTTCAGGACACCTTTTGGTGGGATTCATCTTCGCCATCCATCCTGCTGTGTTTCCTATTCTCATTGTGCAGTCAGTGATGAGGGGCACAAAGGCTTGTGTGTCCCTGGGATGGGCACCATCGGGACTAATCTTGTGGGCAGGTTGATTGGTTGGCTGATGAGGGATAATGTTACATTGGGACAGAGGAGATAGGGAGTGGGGATGGTACCCTGCTGCTGGTTGATAGAGCAAATTTGTTTGAATTTAGAAAAAGACACCACTTCCTCAAGATACTTCACTGACATGTTCCAGAAGGCTGTTGTAGTAAACAGACAAACCTATGATGACTGTGAGGTGAAAGGAATCCTCAGGAATTGTGCAATGCAAAACTTGCTCTGCTGTTAGTGGCTGCCTTGCTGGGACCACACTGAGTATCGCCTGCCTCTCAGCCTGCCTTGTGTCTAGTTGTGTCTTCACAAGAATCTCATGTGGCTATGAAATAGGGGCTCCTCCCGTTTGGGGGACACAAATGCATAAGTTTGGGGATGTAGAAAACTTTGGGGGGTAAAGTGGGAGAAAACGAACATTTATTGAGCATTTTCTGTATGCTAGGTGCTATGCCATTTTACATACATTCTTCATATTTTTGCATCAAATTTGTGTTGTAGCTATCATTATTCCCATTTTATAGCTAAGGAAACTGAGCTCAGAGGTTCAGCCCAAGCTGCTGCAAGTTGTATATTTGCATTACTCCAGGAGATACTCTTCACTCTTCACAGGAGATACTCTTCACTCTAGTAACCAGTGGCCACACTGGTTACAGGTCACTGGCCCAAGCCACACCGTGAGGGAGGGGCAGAGCTGGGTTCAAAGCTCGTGTTCTTTCTGCTGCTCCAATCTGTTGGAGACCTGATAGGAATAAAAAGCAACTGACTTTAGTTTTTTTTTTCCCCCTCTCCTTAGAGAAAGTTCCATTCATGTATTCTAAATCAAGTGCAGGAAAGATGGAATTTTATCCAAATGACAGTGACCTCCTAGAAGGAAAAGTGAGCTATGTGTGCCACCTACAGTAGTCAGGCTATCAATAAAACACAAGTCCACTGAAGGTTGCGCTGGGCTGGCTTGTGACTGGGACTATGTGGCTCTAGGGTATGATGAAGTCAATCTGAAGACTGGATGTTAGTGATTCCCAAGTTAATGCCCAAGTTAGTGATTCCCGACCCCACAGAAGTTTGGTTTAAATTGGTCTGGCATGGGATTGAGCATCTCGATTTTAAAAGCTCCCTTGGTGATTGATTCTAATGAGCATCCAGGGTTGGGAAGCCCTGATCAAGTCTGGCCCATCTTCATAGAGAAGGAGGGAGAAGGTGCCCTGAAAAGGCAGACGACTTGCTCAAGATTACTCTAGCTGGTTAGTGTTGCTACTGAGTGTGTGTTACTCCTGTTGGATCTTCTGTTGTGCCTCAAAGAGGTAGAGAAAAGAGGAGGCAAGAGGAAGGAGGAAGAGGTAGAGAACCGTTAGAAGAAAGAGAGAGGCCGTACTTGGCTCTTGGCATAAGTAGTGTGGGGGAGGCACTGGGGGACACTTATTCATTGGGAGTGCTCAGTATGCTCTTAGCCACCACATTATATTAAGTTGATCTTTACAGGATATCAC
>NW_011914144.1:0-2012 GCF_000151845.1 Pteropus vampyrus | reverse complement strand
CAAAGGCTGATGGGATGGGGGGAAGGTTGCTGGGTGAGGGGAGGAGAAGGCAGGCCTTCGAGCACACAGGTGGGTGGGTGAGACTGAGTCAGACCCAGGTCAGGAATGCCATAAAGTCATAAAGTCTGCCCTAAGGCGTCTGGACTTCTGGGGAAGGCAGTGGCATCATCTCGTAAGGCTCAGTGATACTGCAGCAGCGCTGGCTGGTCTCGGGGCGCTGGGCAGGCCTCACCTCACTGTACCCTCGCCGTAACCCAGGGGGCTGCACAGATGAGGAAACCGAGGCCCGGGGGAGCAAGGCCACGGAGCTGGGACAGAACCCAGGCCCATCCTCCCCCTGCCCCAGGCACCTCCGATGATGGGGCGAGAGGTGAGGACGGACCAGCAGAAAGCAGCGAACATGGACGGCGGGGCCCCTGGCCCCAGGCCCAGCGCGGGCCGAGGCAAGATGGCCCCAAGGGCCGTGCCCTGCTGGTGGACCACGGCGAAGCAGAAGTCCAGCCGGAGCACCTCAGGGACCTGAATGGCAAAGTGGCCAGCCAGGCTGCTGAAGAAGTGCTCCCTGTCACACTGCCTAGCGGTGACCTCCAGCCTGGGTGCTCTGGGGTCCTGGCGTGCGGATGGAGAGTTAAGTTTGCCTCAGTGTTCCCGTGTTCCCTGACCTGGCCTCCTCCCTCGGGGACACCAACCCTGCACCCCAGGAGACAGGATTCACGAGAATGCTCATGGCACTGCTACGCGTAACCCTGGGAACAGCCCACGTCCAACCAGGGCGAGGCGGAGGACGCCGCGGCCCAGTCATTGGGTGGAATTTACACGCTGCTCAAAACTTTGCTTTTTCGGGGTTCCAAGGCCTAGAAAAATGCTCACGATGTGAAAAATAGCATCTGATGACAAATTGTTATATCACATGCCCACGCCTGCACACACGCAGGCCCAGGCACACACACCTGCACACACGTGTGCTCAGGCACACGCACGCCTGCACGCACGCAGGCCCAGGCACACGCACCTGCACACACGTGTGCTCAGGCATAGATGCACACACACAGGCTAAGTAGACACAGCTGCACATGTGCTCAGGCACACGCGCACACGCACACGCGCACCGGCACGCCGCCTCACCGTTGGTGGACAGGAGGGAGTGGGCGGCATTCTGCTGTGGGAGCCATTTGATCTTGTTGATTTTCTCCTCTATCTCCAGGCTCTTGAGATAGTCGAACTCCGGCTCGTGGCTCTGGAAAGTGCTGTAGACGTCGTACTCGCCCTGGCTGTGAGGCGCGTTTTTACTCTGCAAGGAAACCCAGACCAGAGGCCTGAGCTCGGACGGCGGAGCGGCAGAGGCAGGCGCGGGGCGGGGCCATGATGCCTGGAACCCGCAGCGGGCCCCGCGGCCATGGGACCGGGCTGGCCGCAGTGCCAGCGGCTCCAGTCCAGGTCAGTAAATGGTCAGTAACTGACTGTGCGGCCGTGGCCAAGCCCCGGCTCTTCTTTAGTCTGAGAATTAAGGACGGCAGCAACTGGCTAGCTCATGTTTGCTGAGCACCTACTATGTGCCGGAGACTGAGCTAAGAGCATCTCGTACCTCATCTCCTCCCCCTGAGGCCCCTCTGCGGTGGGAACCATGACTCTCCCCATTTTACAGGTGAGCAAGTGGAGGCTTAGGGGTGAGTGGACCTGCCAGCCACGTGCCCCCTAAGCACCATCACCCACTGCCCGGCTCCTCATGTCCAAGTGTCCAGCTGGGGCCTGATTTGAGGAATGAACACGCTTTGAAGCAGGTTTTACACTGGGGCAGAATACTCAGCAATGTCAGGCCTGAGACAGACTATCGTCCCCCAGCTCCCTAGGGGGTTGGGTTCCATCCCTCCAAAATAAGGACCCTCCTGGTGGAGCCCCCAGAAGAGTAGGTATCTTTTTTTTTTTTTCATAACTGATATAACAGGAAAATTTTTTATTGTGGAACTTTAAAGGCAAATGATTCAAAAAAGAAAAAAACATCATGCAGATTA
>NW_011914143.1:0-1954 GCF_000151845.1 Pteropus vampyrus | reverse complement strand
AGGCCAGGGCCCGGCCAAGGAGGGGCTGTCACCTCGCAGGGTCCTGATCCTCTGAGCTGAGCTGGCGTCTGGCTGGGGAGACGGTGGGCTGCAAGTCCCCAGGGAATGTACACTTATCCAGCACCTCGAGTCACGGGAGAAAAAAAAAATGACAGGTCACCGAGAGCCAGGTCAGGATGAAGCACTCGAGCGAGGGCAGCGAGGGCTGGGCGGAGCATCCTGAGGCTCGCTGGGGTCGGGCGAGGCCCTGCAGCTGTGCTCAAGGGGGTGACAGAATGGGCTGTCAAAGAAATGGCTTTTAAAAGAGAAACAGCGAGGGAAATGAAGACACAGAGGTGGAGAAGGGGGTTGCCAGGGAGCTAGCGAAGCCTGAGTGACATGTTCCTCAGCTGCAGGCGCGGCACCTCATTCTGCATTCGTGGTTCTGAATTTATTTTCTTAAAGAGAACTGCAAATTGTGGGTGCTTCTTGCCCCCCAGAGCCTGGTCCATCCCGATGCGGCTCTGCATCCCCAGGCCCTGAGTGAGAGTCATGGCTCAGAGAGGCACAGGCGGGTCCCGGGCAGGGGCCCTGTGCCCACAGCTCCCCTCCCTGGAGGGGCCCCGAGGACCTGGTCCATTCTTCTGTGTCACCGACTGCCCCCTCGGTTCCGGGCCTCCGTTCACGTGGCTCCCTCGGCTGAGAGCGCGCCTCCCCTGAGATCGCTCTGAGTCCCTTTCTTGGGAGACCCCCTCCGAGCCCCCTGGCTGGACGAGCCCCCAGGCCTGAAGCCCCCGCCCCTCAGGTCCCCCTCTCAGCCTCATCCGTTATTGTAAGGAAGCCGCAGACAGGGCCAGTCTCTGCCCAGGCCACGACCGTGTGCCCAGCACTGTGCCCTGTGCCGGCCACTTTGGAGATGTTTCACAATATTTTCTTCCTAAATAGACACTGGAGTCAGGGAATGACTGGGAACAGACCCTGGCTGATCCGCGATGCCCACACAGGCCCCTGGTGAAGGTCCCCGCAGCCCGTGGGAGACCTGGGCAGGCGGCGTGCCCGCCGCGGGAGGCCTCCGTGTCCCCGAGCCTCCTTGCCCTCCTGTGAGGCCCGAGCAGGGCGTGGGCTCATGGGAGGACCACATCCTCGCTCCGACTTCCTTCCCACTTGCAGGGGGGTCTTGGCCCCGCTCTGCCAGCTGACCCCCTTCTTTGCCCATTTGGGGGGTGGCTGGCTGGAGCTCACTGAGAGGCTGCCGGCCACCCCGGGCTTGGCGGAGGGGGAGGCCATTGGCCCCGATCTGTGCCCCTTCTCTCCGTCTTCTGCTGTGCCCAGAACCCGGTCTTGGAGATCACCTCCCTTCATCAGAGCCAAGCCCGGTGGCCGGACGGGCCCCGATGTTTTACTTTTGACTTGTCACTGTCGATAATACCCTATTAAAAGTTGAAAATACATTTTCCTCCTGCCGATCTTTTTCCTTTTCATTTAGCAAACATTGATTTTCCCCCCCTCCTGCAGATAGAATAGAAATGAAATCACACGCGTCTCTTTGGGGTGATTTAGTTGTCAGAGCCGGAGGCAGCGGGGCAGACTCAGGGCTTCTCTCGTCACAGCCACGGGTCGCTTTGTGACCTTGGACAGTCATTTAGCCTTTCTCCTCCACTGAGTTCCCCCGGATCGGAACAGGAGACCCCGGGCCCCTGGCCTGGGAGAGCAGGAGGCTCTATTCACCAGCCGCAGCAGGTTCAGAGGAGAGCTTCTGTAAAAAGCCAAGTTCAAGGTTGTCTCAACACCAAATACGATGAAGTGGCAATTATCCAATTAACTTGATTGGTGTAGACAGAACCGCCAACGTCTGCCCTGCAGATCCCCTTCCGCTGGTTTCTTGAGCACAGACAGCTGTGGCAGAACAGAGGGAATGTCGGACAGACGGGCTGGGCCTCCAGCCAGGCCTCAGCTGCCCTCTCTGTGCTCCAAT
>NW_011914142.1:0-2136 GCF_000151845.1 Pteropus vampyrus | reverse complement strand
ATATAACTTTCCTGAAGATAGAGTTTGTATTTGTTGTCTTTTTTTCTAATCATCCTAAAATGATTTTATTTTATCATCCAATGCCAGAGGTGGCATACAGCAGGCGCTAAATAGGTGCATATGACTGTTCAATGCTCAGAGTTTTTTTCTTTTGCCATTCCCTATGTTAGGTAGAATTACTGCCAACATAAATATATTCTTTCATAACTAAATCTCCTTCTTGAAGTTCGGAGACATTTGAACATTTTATTTATTTTCAAATGTATAACTCATGGTCATAGAGAAAAGTTTGGAAACATATTGTATAAACATGTGCAAACTATAGACTACATGTGAATTCTACTTACCAGATACCCCTCTGAAACCGGTATGTTAGGAAGAACTAGGGGTTTGCCAGAGGAGAATAAATGACAGAGAGTCCAGGATGCCTAAAAATGGACAATTTCCCTGTCCAAAGAAATAGGGACAATTTCCTTCTTGCTTAATGGTTCTGGGGATATATGGCCACATTCATCTTTTGGTAAAGGAATGCAATTAAGGATCAAGACACTACTTTCCATTTCCGTACACAATGGTTTGGCGCAAGGGGAAAATAAAAGCTGATTTGCCTCGTTCCGTTGTTAGTTTTCAAGTTAAATATACAACAGCGTGTTATCTTGTCCTTGTGCCTTTTATTTGTGGATTATTCTGGTTAGATATTTTAATTCTTTATTTGAGTCTTTGAAATGTTCACTGCCCTCAAAAATCCATGTATTCAATTGAAAAAAATAAAATAAAATCCTTTCCAGCATAGAAATAGAGGAAAGATTTATAGCCTCTTTAAAAATAAAGGTTTAAAATATTTAAGGAAAACATTTTAAAGGTGAAATCATGGGAGTGGATTTACCATTGATAATTCTCTGAGTCTATATTCATTAGATGGGGTTATAATGAGCACCAAGGGTATATACTGAGAAGAGAGACCTAAGGATCAAATCTATTCTCCCTGCAAGGTTAGTGATTTTGCAAGAGGCATCCAGAAGTGCCCAGTAATTTATCATTCCTATGGTGCCCATATGGGAGCAAATATAGCACAAGGGTATAAATCATGGGCTTTGAAATAGACAAACCTAAGTTTGAGACTTGAGTCTAGCTCTTCCTAACAGATCTTGGGCAAGATCTTTTTAAACTTAAGTGTCCTCATCCCTAAAACAGATAATAACAGCACCTATCATATTAGATTTGTTGAAGATTGAAATGATTAGATAATCTATGTAAAGCATTGGCACATCATGTGGCACACAGTAAGCCCCCAGTAACTGCTGGCAATGATAATGGTATCAGCTATCACAGCTAGAATGTGGACTCAAGGAGTTATTTTTAGGGAAATGCAAATTTCACAAATAGTTCTGAAAGTATCTAGGAATGAGTAAAACACTAAAAAATCCATTAATATATCTTATGAACAAGTCTATAGTAATGTAGAATCCCAGGACAAACTAATAAAAGTGGAAGAACCTAAGTCTAGCATCTTCATTTCACAGATATCGAAACTGAAGTTCACAGAGCTAGTTAGTATCAGGGTCTAGAATAGCATCCATGATTCTAATCTCCTAGCCCAGAGCTTTGAATTGCATCTTACTGCAAAGTTCAATAACACTCCCAACTCTGCACAAAACCTCTGAGAGATCTATTTAGTTGATTAAGTCTGTGAGACCCCAGATGGAGCCAGTGCTGACAGGAGGGAAGAGACAGACCAACTAGGTGAGAAAAGGCAATAAGGAATCCAGTGCTGAGAAGTATCACCCAGTATGCTCTGTCCTCTTAAAGAGTGGTGAAATATTTAGCTGAACACATAATTCATAATCTAAGGACCACTTGATTTTCTTTGACAATTAACCTAGTTTACTTCTGAACAAGGAAAATATTTTATTGAGTATTTTCAAGACCAAGAGTCATGAAAATTTCAGAATATGCCATCCCTTTCTCATCCCTGGCAAAAAAAAAAAAAAAAAAAGGTGACTTACCAAAAGATAATTCTTTTTTACAGAATAATATCAGCTAATATACAAAATACATTTTTAAAAATGGTAAAAAAAAATCACCTTTGGAAAAGCATCAGTGTAATAAAATCACTCAGAAAAGACTCATAGATTA
>NW_011914141.1:0-3195 GCF_000151845.1 Pteropus vampyrus | reverse complement strand
GTTAAAACTTATGCACCCTACCTGAGACTTCTGACGCAACAAACGTGCTTTTGCTTACTTTTCTGCCTATACGAGCACCTCTTGCTTCTCCAAAGTTGCAGCTCTGTTTGAAGGCTTCTTGAAGCTTTGTTCTCAGGCCATAGCCCTCAGTAAGACCCAAATAAAACTCTTTCTTAAATTTATAGAGATCCAGTTTTTCTTTTCATTGATGCTGCATAGTTTTGCTTTTGATAATTCCTGTGACTGAATGTTTTTCAAGGTTCCTTAACCTTTTGTACTTCTTCTGGATAATGCCTTTGTTGTGCTCTTTACATTTTTTTTTTTTTTGAGATACTCGGTTTTCATATTAATTTATAAGAGTCTATAATGTTTTTTTCGTGTACTTCGAAACATACAGCCAACTCTATTAATGTTTCCTTTGGGGCTTCTCCCTTTGTGTTTATGCTTAGAGAGGCCTTCCCCATGAGAAATCAGACAAGAAAAGAAGAGAGACCTGGGTTTATAATCCAAAGTCATGGATTTATCTCTTGATGTTTAATCTCAGCAGGTGTGTGACCATGAGCACGTGGCTTAGTTTCAAAGTTTTACCAAAATTAACGAATGCGAAGCTGCTTATGTTTATATATGCACGTTTCCATATTCTGATAATGTTCTAACTATGCACCTCCATCAACTCTGTACCTGGACTGTGCGTGACCACGTATGGGGACAGGTACTTCAGGAAAGATGAGAAAGCAGGAAGACAAGCCAGGAATTCAGGCATGTGATGTCAGAGAAGGCCATTTCCACGCTTTCTATCTTGGGTATCGATCGAGAAATGTCCACTAAAGAGAGGCAGTGGTGACATGGCCACAAAAGAACACACGAAAGAAAATTCCAAATCATCCTTCAAGGCCCACCTACCTTCCAGCGGCCATATCTGTCAGCCAGGAGGCCAAAGAGGATGCTGAATATCATGTAGCCGAAAAACACCATCTGGATGTGGGGGTGAGAAAAAAATTATCCTCTGAGCAGAGTTGTTATAATTTGCTAATTGACCGCATTAAGCTTTCGTCTGTCTTAACTACATGTAAACTAGGAAAGGGTGGAAATTGAAGAACAGGTTTTCACAAAGTTCTCCCCTGACTCCTGTTTAGCATGTTCAGGGCTTTAGAGGCTGATGCTTCTTGCTGGCTGACCCCATACCTGGAGACACTGCTACCAGGTGGAAACAGGCCAGAAGAACAGGTAACTGCTTTCCCTCCAGGCGAAGATGATGGCATTGGATCCTCTCAAACATGTAACTGTGAATTTCCATTTTAATAATTAGAAAACTTCTTCCATGCTCGCCTAATACCACACACAAGTCGAAACTTCTAGAAGCAGTCTCCTTTAAGTTATTACAGGTAAACACAAACTGAACAAACATCAAAACCAATCATTCATTTAGAAACACTCTTCAAAACTAACGTAAACCTATCTCTTTTCCTTATTCTCACAATGGCTTGTCCTTCCTACCCTGATAAAATTCAAGAACCGGGAGAAGATACCAGCATTTTAACTCAGCCTGAGCTGTAATCTGATGTCTATGCCTTCCAGCAACTTATTTTTCTTCCTTCAGCAGTTCCAAGCTTCACTTGCTTTCCTTTCTAGTAAGATCTGAGTGATTGCTTCCAGGATAATCAAAGGAAAGGCGTTAGCTGTCATTTCTAACACTTTCGGTGAAAAAAACTGTTTCTCTCTGCTGCCTGCTTTGCTTTCTCTTTTTATCTCTTTCTTCCTTACTCGTCATAAGGAAAACGCAAACGCATTTCCTCCTCAGGGAACTATTTTTTAAAAAATAAACCATCATCTCTATTCTTGAACCAAAAAAGCCATGCTTTTCCTCTGTGCACTGTACTTTCTAAGACAGAGTTGAAGGGAAGCAGGGGGTGAGGGGGGGAAGCCAGTGTTTTCTAAATGCCAGACCCGGGATCGACTTTGCACCATAACAAAATCCAGTCAGTCCTCAGCAAAATGGTAAAAATAAGAAAAACGTGATACATTTTTGTATAAGTCTAAATTTATTAAATATGAAGGGCTCCTTTCTTCGGGAATGATTTTCTTTCTGGTTGTTGGTGGTAATGTGCCTTTTTTTTTTGAAAGATGATGGTGGTTGATGAGATTTTCTGCCTCCTTCTCTTCTAATGACCTTACATGTCAAATATATATACATTTTTATGTCAACTACATGTCAGCCACTCAATTTAAAAAAAAAATTATATCAGTTGGCGAACCCCAAAATTTGGGTTCCCCTGAAATTAATTTTCTACAGCCATGCTCTGCTTAACAGTGGTGACACATTCTGCGATACGCATCGACAGGTGATTTCGTCATCATGCGAACATCGCAGAGTATGTTACACAAACCTAGAGGGCAGAGCCTACTACGCGCCCAGGCTGTATGGCGTGGTCTACTGCTCCCAGGCGACAAGCCTGCGCGGCACTTTCCCAAACAACGCGAGATTAAATCAAGCACGAGGGAGTGTGCCGCAATCGAGAGACGCGGTAAACCCGCGACCTACAAGGTTGCTGCCAGCACACCACGCAGACCGTCATCCGGCAAAGTTCCTTTTAATAAATAGAAAGAATACTCTCTAAAATAACGATAAGTAGTATACATAGTACATGCATAAACCAGTAACAGTCGTGTGTCACCATTATCAAGTATTACGTGCTGCACACAGCCATATGTGCTGTGCTTTTATGCGGCTGGTGGCACAGTAGGTTTGTTGACACCAGCGTCACCACAAACATGCGAGGAACACGTTACACAACGTCGTGAGGACTGTGAAGTCACTGGGCAGCTGGAAGTTTTCAGCTCCTTTATAGTCTTATGGGACCGCTCTCATTGGTCCAAAATGTCGTTAGGAGGCACATGGCTATCGTGGAACCCCAAATGACCAAACTCCTTCCCAAAAGGGGAGGACGAACTAATATTTTTTTCTTTTTTACCGGCTTATGTAAAAGGAAACAATAGACAAACTACCAAGGGCAAAATACTTTTGTTTTCTTGAGATGCTGTGCTGTGTTAATAGACCAAATTGTAACTGGATTAAAATCAGCTGTTAATAAAAGTGAAAGAAATAAGATTAAATTTAAATTGTACTCTGTTCTCTCCCATAAATGGCAAATTCTTTGTGTTTTCTTTCCATTCAATGTTTTAAAAAAATGACTT
>NW_011914140.1:0-1213 GCF_000151845.1 Pteropus vampyrus | reverse complement strand
TATTTATTTATTTTAAATTAATTTTTTTGGTGACATTGGTTAACAAAATCCAGTAATTTGGAGGTGTACAACTTAACAGTAAGATATATGTATATTGCATTGTGTGTTCCACTCCCATAGCTAGATTTATGCATGTGTGCGCACACACACACACACACACACACACACACATACATTGGTGAAAAATTTTGAACTTCAATGATAAAATGAATTTTACCAGCACAGAGAAAATAATAAGTGATCTACAGAAAGAACATGAGTCTGATTTCTCTCAAATTTTTTTACACAATATGAAGTTCCAGAAGATAATAGAGAAACATCTAAGATTTTAATGAAAACATTATTATACTCACAAATTGTACTCTGCTAAATTGTAATTCATGTCACATAATTTTAATAAAAAGTCATTCTAACTTATGAAAAAAATTATTGAAAGCACAATTTTTAGGTGTTTTTTCTGAAAACAAACAACATAAAAAATATCTGGAAAGGTATTCTAACAAATATAAGAAATATTCCCAAATAATGGATTTAAAAATGGGTAAATTATGGTGTAAAAAATTAATTATAAGCATTAAAGGGAGAAAATTAAAAATTAAATAACTTTTCTAAATATTTGAATACAGGTATAAATACTCATACTAAATTGAAATGTAGTAATATGAATATGTATAACTTGAGAATAATCAATGAAGTATAAATATAAGATGAACCCCAAATAAATACTTGCTATTTGATAGATATTTTTGATATAGATAACAGGAAACTATATATTTTAATTTAATATAACCAATACTAAAATAAAAAAGAAAAATAGAAGATATGCTTTCCAAATAAGAGAAAAAGATTAAAGGAAATATAAAACACGTAGGAAAATATAATAATAAAGGAAATATTCTCATATTGTCAATACATATTTATGATCTCTTTTTCTTGAAGTACTATTACAATAAAACTGATGGAATAAAAAAAGCATTAAATTCAAATGATGAATACAAGGCGAGAGGGAATATCAGCAAGTGAGATATTTTAATAAATTTTTGGAGAAGATCAAGCAAATAGAAAAGTAGTAACTAATAAAATGAGGCAGACTCTTCATGTAGAATCTGGAGGAGCATAAATAAGAATAAAATATTGGTTTACCTGATAAAACCTTAGAACAACAAAATTCACACACACACACACACACACACACACACACACACACACACAC
>NW_011914139.1:0-1682 GCF_000151845.1 Pteropus vampyrus | reverse complement strand
GGCTTATTTCACTTAGCATGATCATCTCGAGGTCCATCCACAAATGGCAATATTTCATCTCTGATGACTGAGTAATATTCCACTGTATATATGTACCACAGCTTCTTTATCTAATCATCTATTGTAGGACACTTCAGTTGCTTCTATGTCCTGGCCGCTGTGAATAATGCTGCTATGAACATCGATCGGTGTGCAAATATCTTTTTGGATAAGGGTTTTCAAGTCTTTGGAGTAAATACTCAGTAGAGGGATTGCTGGATCATATGGTAGAGGGATTGCTGGATCATATGGTAGATCCATTCTTAGCTTTTTGAGGAACCTCCATACTGTTTTCCAAAGTGGCCATACCAATTTGCAGTCCCATCAGCAGTGTACGACGGTTTCTTTTTCTCTGCATCCTCTCCAACATTTGTTATTACTTGTCCTGTTGATTATAGCTATTCTAACAGGTGTGAGATAGTATCTCATTGTGGTTTTGATTTGCATTTCCCTAATAGCTAGCAATGTTAAGCATCTTTTCAAATACTTGTTGGCCATTTGTATGTCCTCTAGGGAGAAGTGTCTGTTCAGGTCCTCTGTCCATTTTTTGATTGGATCGTTTGTTTTTTTGTTGTTATTGAGTTGTATGTGTTCTTTGTATATTTTGGATATTAGGCCCTTATCAGAGGTGTTGCTTGCAAATATATTTTCCCATTCGATGGTTGTCTCTTTACCTTGTTTATGGTTTCTTTTGCTGAGCAGCTTTTTAGTTTGATGTAGTCCCCTTCATTTATTTTACTTTTATTTTCCTAGCTTTTGAGGTCAAATTCATAAAATCCTCTTTAAGTCCAAGGTCCTTGAGTTTAGTTCCTATGTTCTTCTATGCATCTTATTGTTTCAGGTCTTATATTCAGGTTCTTAATCCATTTTGAGTTAATTTTGGTGTGTGGTGATAGACAACAATCTAGTTTCATTCTTTCGCAGGTGACTTTCCAGTTTTCCCAGCACCATTTATTGAAGAAGCTTTCCTTTCTCCACTATATATTTTTGGCTTTTTTGTCGAAAATTATTTCCCCATGTAAATATGGGTTTGCTTCTGGACTCTCGATTCTGTTCTATTGATTTGTGTGTCTGTTTTTCTGCCAATACCATGCCATTTTGATTACTGTCACTTTGTAGTATAATTTGAAGTCAGGCAGAGTGATGCCTCCAGACGCATTTTTTTTTCTCAGGATGGCTTTGGCAATTCGGGGTCTTTTGTGCTTCCATACAAACCTGATGATTTTCTGTTCTATTTTTTTAAAAAATGTCGATGAGATTTTGATGGATTGGAAGAATCAACATAGTTAAAATGACCATATCACCTAAAGCATTATACAGATTTAATGCAATTCCCATCAAAATCCCATCACTGGAGTTTAACACTTTATTATATTTGCTTCAGTTATTATTTAATCAAAAAATGTTCCTCACTTTCTTGTGACAAATACCCTCATGAATTGGTGTGTTTAAAAGTCTATTATTTTATACATTAAATTTCTCATATATATTCATAAAGTATGCAGTTTTACTTTACATGTTTTAATTTGTGTACATGGTTTTTCACTATATGCATCTTTCTCTATTTTTTTAATTTCATATTTTAAGATCTATCCATGTTGAGACATATATCTTTAGTTCAACATTTTAATTACTATACAACA
>NW_011914138.1:0-2233 GCF_000151845.1 Pteropus vampyrus | reverse complement strand
TTGTAAAGGCTGCATGTGGATGAAATTGAAATGACAAACCATTTTATTCTAGACACATCCAAGTATTTTTCTGATTAGTAAATTTAATTATGAAGTCAGACTGATAAAATTTTGCTAAGTATTAATTTACAAATATATATATGTATACGTACAGTTATTCACCACTAACGCGATCACTAAATTACGTGTCTTGGTTTAAAAAAACATGAAAGTAAAACCAGTATTGTTATCTTAAGATTATGAACTAGGGTAGGTTTCTATGTACTGACTAAAGATTTTAAAGAAGAAAAATTCCATTATGTTCACAAGCCAGTGCCACTGGATATTGGTCACGTTATTGGAGTATTTTTTATTTTGATACAAATAATTGTGTTTGATTCATATGACACCATTAAAGTGGATTAGGATCCATTTTTTTAAATAGATGATTTGGATCTGAATATGTCCATTTCAAAATGCAAAGAAAAAAAGTTCTTGTACCAACTTTAATTAGGTTAACAAAGATTATATAAGTAAGTCATCTACTTATGGTATATTATTTGGTAAAACTCATGTTGCTTCAGGAGAGGATAGCACCTCTAAAATGATCATAAGGAAGAAAAACATGTCTGATGACAGGAACAGAGCTTATATGGCAGCTGGGCAACTAATAGGTCTTATCACTGGCAAAGAGATCAGCTTCTTCGGATTAAGGAGGAAGCATGATCACGTTGCTAAAAATAGCACATCAGTGTTTGGCTTTTAGATAACAAATGGGCTGACAGAACCAATCGCATGAAGCTAAGAACACTCTGCAAAAGAGCTGTGACAAAGTGCCCTGGGCCACAGTCATAATGATACCCCATGATAAACTGGATCTTGGCCGTCAGATCAAATGTTCTCCCTTTTGAAGAATGTATGCAAAATCATCAACATAGCAGTGGAAGGAAAAACTCATGGAGATGTGAGATCCGATAATCAGGTAAAACAGATGATATTATATAGATATCACCATTATATAGATATCATTATATAATGTAACAGGAACCATTTGTTTTAATACAGTAAGACCGGATTTACCTGATTGCTCCTATAATTCAGTATAAAGACAACTAGATTTTTGAGTCAAGCTATCTTAACGCTGTATTACCTAGGGCAAGAATCCACTTTGTTATCCTGAGACATAGCCTTCTCAGCTTTGGAATGGGGTTAATGAAACCATTGGATACTGTGGAAATAAAATAAAAATAAGATAACAAAGCAGAGAGGCTGGCATAAGCTATGTTCACCCTTTTTGTGTTTTATCTAAATTGAACCAAAAGCAAAATGAGAACTTCAACCCAACTAGCTGACTAGACTCTGGAGACTGATTCACAGTAACAGGGGTGCTAGCTGCCAAGCCATCTCTTCCCTCTAGTTTTTTTCTCTTACTAATTGGACCCATATGAAAGATTACCTTTCTTGGTCTTTCTTTCAGATAAATGTCATCATTGTCACTTATGTGCCAATGGGATCCTATTTATATGAAATATCCAGAATAGGAAAATGTGTAGACAGAGAGTAGACCAGTGCTTACCTAGGACCAAGGGAGGAGAGAGGGCATGGGGGAGTGTGTCCTAATGGGTGTGGGGTTTCTTTTTTTATCTTTTTATCATGTATGTGTGTATATGTGTATGTAGGTATATATGTAAGTATGTATGGGGGTATGGTGTTTCTTTTGGGGATGATGAAAATGTTCCCAAATTAGATTATGGTGATGGTTGCAGGAATCTGTGACTATATTATAAACCATGAATAGTAAGTACACTTTAAATGGGTGAACTTTATGGTAAATAAATTATGTTTCAATAGAGATTAAAAAAACAACAACACTTATAAAAAAGAGGGAATCACAGAGATACCAACCCAGTGTCCTGATATCATTTAGCTGCTGAACAAGTGTCAGCAGCAGGGTACCTACAAACCGCTTATTTGTGGGGGAAAAAATAGTCCTGGCTTTAAAAAAGCAGCTGTTAGTCAGGTTTCCTGCATCTTGCCATCAAAAGTATTCTTAACTGACACACTTTAATTTTTTATTTAGTTAGTTTTTATTTAGTACCCACTTTTTGGCAGGTATTATGCTAGAGAGTAGAGGAACAAAAAAGGATTCATTGCATTCTCACTAAAAGCCAGGAGATGCGTATACATTGTGTCTTCAATGCCTTATAGCAGCCCAGGAAAGAATGGCCTCTCCCTTCAAGGCACATCCAGTCTA
>NW_011914137.1:0-2334 GCF_000151845.1 Pteropus vampyrus | reverse complement strand
CGACCCGGGAAGCTTTCTGGAATTCGGGGAAGGGCCAGGAATCCCTGCTCCGACTCGCTCGTTCCCACCAGCTGTGAGACGCGTGCGGGTCCCCTCAGCCTCCACGCGTCCCCTTTCACTCCACATTCACACCTTCCACTCCTTCTGCTTCTCCACCAAGTGTCTTAATACAAACACACACACCTGTGCACACGCACCTGTGCACACGCACCAGCACTCAAACGCACGGCACAGGGAGACGCTGCCACACACGTGGCACGCGAGGGCCACACACACAGGGCTGCACGTCCGGGAGTGTGTGCACGGGCGTCCTCACACCCAGGGGAAACACCGCCACGGTGGACGCCCTCCAACTCGGCCCAGACGAAACCAAACCTGGTTCGGAGTCTGAATTCTCCCTCGGCACGTCATCGTAAATGGCTTCTTCTGGATCTGGAACGAAAGGGGAGAAACTTTAAAAATTGACCAAGACCAGCTGAGTGACATTACCCGTGATGGGGCCACGGTCTCCCGCGCCGTCACGATGACTCAAAACGGTAGTTTGCAAGGGCCGCTGATGGCGCCTGACCAAGCTCGAGCGCTTGGCGTTTCACACTGGCCAGCTGTGAAGCAGCTCCCACGGGGGTGACAGCTTCGAGGCTAATTTGTCCCTTTTGGGAACCCTTTATTCTCTCGCCTCTTGTGACAGTATTTATTAACTGCAACCACAGTATTCCTACCCTTATTAGCTGTCGGGAAAGGCTGCGAGTTTACAGAGCTCACTTTCAAAGACAGTTCATCTAATTAGCTGTCCTCTGAGTAACAAAAATGAGTAGAAATTCAGACAAATTTCACTTTGGAAAGAAAACCACTAGAAAATAGGAAGACAATAATTTAATCTTGCACTGATCCTAACTTAACACCTCCCCCCGTAGCAGAATCACCTGATAATTAAAACCGGATTGACACATTCCAGGGGAGCTTAATAATCAGGAGACAACTACAATGTACTACCTTGTAAGCGGTTCACATAAAACCATCACACAAAAATTAGAGCCGACAGATAGTAAGAAATAATGGGAAAAGGAGTCTTCATTTTTCCTTTACAAATCAAAAATACAAGTAAATCTAGCTAAAACCAGTGGAGCGTCCGGGGCGCACGGGGAGCAGCGGTCTGGCGGGCGTCTGGTCAGGGGTTGGCTTCACCACCCACTGGTCCCCAACCCACCGGTCCCCGACCCAGCATCGGTGCCGTGACAAAGCGGGCCCTGGGCGCGTCGCGGGAAAGGGGCTGTTAGTCTCCGTGGGGACGGGCTGGCTGTGGGCTGGGTCGGAGCACCAGGCCCCCAAACCTGGACTGTGCAACAGACACCCAAGCCTGCACTGGAAAGGGACCCGCAGGAGGGGACACATGCGGGTGGGGAGCCAAGGGCCTGGGAGGAGGGGCCGCCGGGCTGCTGAGGACACTGGCTGCAGCGATGGCCGCTCTGGTCAACGCTTCGGGGAAGCACCACAAATCTGAGGCCCGAGGTCGGGCGCGAGGCCCATCGGCACACACGCCGGGCAGGGCGAGGGCCGGGGACAGGCTGGTGGCTCCCGGCGGGCAGGGTGCTTACTGTCCATCCACGCGGTGTTGGCCGGGTCGGCGGCCCAGTGGGCCAGGGCGCTGTCTCCTGGGCAGGCCGGATCTCCACTGTGGAAACACAACACCGAGGAGCCTCCGGTCACAAGGCTGCCGATGTCCCCAAAGACATGTGCCCCCACGCGTGTGACCGGGTATTCTCCCAGAGGTGATTGCGGGGTGTCCCAAGTTCAGATTTTCATTCGCTACCATTTATAAATCATTTATAAATCAGCGCTTCGAATCCCTACCATTTGCAGGGCCCAGAGGCTGTCGCCACAGCAACACGGAGACACGCAGCCCCGCTCCAGAGGCCTCGACGGCCCTCGTGTCTCACCGGGCCTTGTGGCGGGTCCTTGTGTGCCACATCCCAGGAAGATGGGACGGGAGAAGGCGACATCGGCCACCAGCGATGACAACTGCACATGAGCCAGCGAGCAGGGCGCCGCCCACCGGCCGAGCGAGAGCCCCGCACGAAAAGGGACTGGGACGCCCCCTGCAGGCGATGGGGAGCCCCTGGGCCGCTTCGTTTGGAACTGACAAGAGCAGGTTCACTCAACAAAGCACGTCACCTCCGTGAGAGGCAGGCAGTGTGGACGGCAGCGGCACGGAGGGACACGTGCTTGGGGGGCGTGCGTCCCCGGGGAGTGTGAGTGTGTGTGTGTGGGTGAGTCTGTGTGAGTGTATGTGTGTGAGTGTGTGAGTGTGCGAGTGTACGTGAGTGTATGTGAGAG
>NW_011914136.1:0-1395 GCF_000151845.1 Pteropus vampyrus | reverse complement strand
AGTCCGTCAGTCCGTGAGTCCGTGCGCCCCGGCTGCGCGCCGAGGGAGAGTGGGGACAGCGAGGATGCTCTTCCCAACCACCCCCACTCCTTCCCGCACTCGCTGGCTCCTCCCTTGCTTCCCGGCTCGCCGGCTTAACCCCTTCCTGGCCACTAGGAGGCGGGAGAGGTTCTCTAGCCCCCTCCATCCCGGCCCCCTCCCGTCCTTGGGAGACCCGAAGGACCGTGTTCTGTCTTCTTCTGAGCGCCACGCTTCTAGAGAAACCCCTTCCAAAGGGGGCGTAGTAGTGTAAGGAAGCCCCGTGGACTTGTCCAGTTCCCCCCTCCCAACTTTCCCAGAGGAGACGGACTCCCTGGTCACCTCCCCGTCCTCGCGACGTCCCCGGCGCCAACGTCCAGGCTTCCGACATTTCTGTCCCCTGGGAGAGCTCCAAGATTACACTTTCTTTTCCTAGACCCCAAGTTCTCAGAGTATGCCACTATATAATAGCAAATGCAAGAGTTTGAGTGTGCAAGATGGAGTGCATAGGAGCGTGCGCGCACGCTCAAGGACGCCTGGGCAGGTGTGACTCTGAGTGCTTGCATGCTACTTTTTATACGCCCAGGGAAGCGGGGGGCACGTGAGTGTGCGAACGGGTGAGCTGCTGAGTGCCCGCCCGCGGGCGTGTCTGCGCTGGTGGGAAACGCGAGGCTGTGCAAGAGTCTGGCCGATCGAACTTGAGCAGAGACGGCCATGGTACATGTGTCCGAGTGTGTGTACGCCCCTTAATTCACTTGCGAGCGGGGGCACGTTTGGGTGCGCGTGTGAGTCCGTGCATTTTTACGTGTATGTGTGGTGTATCCTAAAGGGGATATCTCGTCCCCCGCGGGGGGATAGAAGAGGACTCGAAGATGGGGAAGGGAGAGTTGACTTCAGGCGAGCTGCTTCCTCTTCTTTTTAAAGAGGGGTGCGTTCTGGTCTCAACCGGCCCCTCACCGCTGTGTTCGGGGACGGGATACCAGCCGACCCCGTGACCTAATGGTCTGATAAAGGCGCCAATGCCGATCGCCCTGGCCTTGACACGGCCCCGTGCGCCCGGAGGCCGCGGGATAGGTGCAGGGCCCTTGGGGACACCGCTTTGGGGACCGTGGCCAAGCGGGCTGGGGCCGCGGGAGAGGCGCGAACGGCTGGGGCCAAGGCCGTCTGCGCGCAGCCCTGCCCTGCCCCGCCCGCGGCAGCGCAGGAGCCCGGGCGGTCGCTCCTGGGAGCAAAGAAAAGGAAGCCCCTCTCTCCGGCTCCTCCCCTCCAGTCTGTGCCGGAATCCAACGCAGAGCCCGGTATACAGTCGGCGCTGTATAAATGCTGGTGTCATTTTCCCATTCATTCTCTGCTCCATCCGCAGCCTCATTATTCCCT
>NW_011914135.1:0-2060 GCF_000151845.1 Pteropus vampyrus | reverse complement strand
GGAAATGTGCAGCAATCAATTAGTAATGTCTGCTTAGTTATACAATTAGGAGTAGTGGCCTGTGTGCCATTCATGGCTTTGTTCTAACAAAAGTCACAGATGTTTAAAAGTTCATTCACCTCCAAATAGAAAATGATGAAGTCAAATTGTCACTATTTGCAGATGACATGATTCTCTATATAGAAAACCCTAAAGACTCCACAAGAACACTACTAGAAGCAAATACAGTAAAGTTTCTGAATACAAAATCAATGTTCGAAAATCCATAGTTTTCCTATATTCTAATAATGCACTGTCAGAAAAAAAGGTAGAAAAAAATATTTCTTTTCCAATTGCAACAAAAAGAATAAAAAATCTAGGAATAAATCTAACGAAACATGTGAAGGACCTATATAATGAAAACTATAAGACCCTATTAAAAGAAATTGAAGAAGATACAAAGAAATGGAAAGACATTCCATGTTCTTGGATTGGAAGACGCAACATAGTTAAAATGACCTTATTACTTAAAGCATTATACAGATTTAAGGCAATCCCCATCAAAATCCCATCGGCATTTTTTTTAAAAAATAGAACAAAAAATCATCAGATTTGTATGGAAGCACAAAAGACCCCAAATTGCCAAAGCCACCCTGAGAACATGGAATGAGGCTGGAGGCATCACTCTGCCTGACTTCAAATTATACTACAAAGTGAAAGTAATCAAAATGGCATGGTATTGGCTGCAAAACAGACACATGGACCAGTGGAACAGAATCGAGAGTCCAGAAATAAACCCATGTTTATGTGGGCAAATAATTTTTGACAAAAATGCCAAAAATATACAGTAGAGAAAGGAAAGCCTCTTCCTTGGTGCTTGGAAAACTGGAAAGCCACCGGCAAAAGCATGAAACTAGAAAGTTGTCTATCACCTCACACCAAAATTAACTCAAAATGGATTAAGGACCTGAATATAAGACCTGAAACAATAAAGTGCATAGAAGAAAACATAGGAACTAAACTCAAGGACCTTGGACTTAAAGAGGATTTTAAGAATTTGACCTCGAAGGCAAGGGAAGTAAAAGCAAAAATAAGTGAGTGGGACTACACCAAACTAAAAAGCTTCTGCTCAGCAAAAGAAATTGTCAACAAGGTAAAGAGACAACCATCTGAATGGGAAAATATATTTGCAAGCAACGCCATCAATACGGTGCTAATATCCAAAATATACAAAGAACTCATATGACTCAATAACAACAAAAAAAATTCAATCAAAAAATAAGCAGAGGATCTGAATAGACACTTCTCCCAAGAAGACATACAAGAGGCCAACAAACATATGAAAAGATGCTCAACATTCGCTAGCTATTAGAGAAATGCAAATCAAAACCACAATGAGATACCATCTCACACCTGTTAGAATAACTATAATCTACTGAACAAGTAATAACAAATGTTGGAAAAGATGGAGAGAAAAAAGAATCCTCATACACAGCTGGTGGGACTGCAAATTGGTACAGCCACTATGGAAAACAGTATGGAGGTTCCTCGAAAAACTAAGAATTGATCTACTGTATGATCCAGCAATCTCTCTACTGGGTATTTACCCCAAAGACTTGAAAATTCATATCCAAAAAGATATTTGCACACCGATGTTCATAGCAGCATTATTCACGGTGGCCAGAAGCAATCTAAGTGTCCTATGAAAGATGATTGGAACATATGTACAATGGAATATTACTCAGCCATAAGAAGAGATAAAATACTGCCATTTGCAACAACATGGATGGACCTCGAGATAATCATGCTAAGCGAAATAAGCCAGATAGAAAACATTGAAAACCACATGATATCACTTATATGTGGGATATAAACCTAAAAGCAACAAACAAAGAGGACAAACAGAGACTCATGGACATGGACAATAGACTAGTGGTTACCAGAGGGTGGGGGAAAGCGGGAGGAAGGAGGAGATGGGGTCAAACATGTAGTGACAGAAAGAAATCTAACTATGGGAGGGGAACACACAATGCAATATATATATGCCTTACTGTTAAATTGTACATCTGAAACTTACTGGA
>NW_011914134.1:0-3039 GCF_000151845.1 Pteropus vampyrus | reverse complement strand
CCAACAGCAAAAGATTAGGATATATTTGGGTAATGGGATATGGATGTATCTTTAGTCTATTTATATTTTGTGTAATAAACATGTATTTGCTTTTAGAATAAAAACATTTAAAGTGCTTTCTGTAGATACCATGGGTTATCTCAGGCTGGGGCAAAAAGAGAAGGTCTACCTTAGGATATACTTTGAGCCTACGGTCACATAATCAGTAGTCACCAATTAATATCAATGTCACCTCAATAATTTTTAATAATACAAATACTTATATTAGTCTCCTATTGCTACTATAACAAATTACTACAAACTTAGTGACTTAAAACAGCCCAAATTGTTAACTCACGGTCCTGAGGTCAGAAGTCAAAATGGATCTCTTTGGGATAAAATCAAGGTGTGGGGTTCCTTCTGGCAGCTCTAAGAAAGAAGCCCCGTTTCCTTGCCTTTTCTAGCCTCCTTGTAGAAGCCTCCTGCATTCCTGGTCCTCCTCTGCTCATAGTCCCTTTTCATACTCAAAACTGAGAATAGTTGCTTGAATCTTTCTCATTCTACATCAATGGGACCCTGACTCTCCTTCGTCCCTCCTTCAGTAAAGAAATCTTGTAATTACCTTGGACATACCCAGGTAATCTAGGAAAATACTCCCATCTCAGGATCTTTAACTTAATCATACCTTCAAAGTTTCTTTCACCATGTCAGGTAACGAATTCATGAGGTCTGGGCATTAGGATGCGGATGTCTTTGGTGGGGGCGATTATTTTGCCTACCATAATAATATCAAGAAATAACCACATTCCTTGGCACAACTCCTTGTTGGGGAGGGATGCACACTTCCCCTTTTTCTCCCCATCTCTCTTTTTAAAAAATATTATAATTTAATCTGAATGTTCTAAGAAAATCAGCCATGTCAAATATTTACTTTACCACCAAGATGATGAGAGACCAGACGCGCAAGTTATTCTGTGCAAAAGGCAGAGTATTCTTCTTGGTTATGGCAACATCCTTGGTGAGAAATTACGCCCTTCATCCACAGCTAATGGAATGCGGAGAGCGTGAGGGGGTACAGTCATTGGAACTGATATTGCAAGTTATGTTGTGTCTGATTTCCCCAGTGATTGAACTTGACTGGAGTTCTAATGGAAATGAATCCAAGGGAACAGAAAATCTAGATGACAACCAAATATGGCAGAAGAATTCTATTAGTCAACCATCGACCTCAATTGCAGTTAATGAGACACCACTGTAACCTCAAATGATATGAGTTTAGGGGCTAAATTATATAATAAATGTTTTGCAGGCCTATTCATATTAAAGTCGATGGTACACCTAGTGGTGGCCACAATCTGCAAAGTTAGGACTTAGTTTTTGCCCATGAGTGACTGGCCCTCTGCAAACCTTGAGAACACTTGCTCGCCTTCTCAAACCTAGCAAGGTCACTTCCCTTATGAAATCTTTTCTCACTGTGCTCCCCATCTTCATTCTCAAATAGCACCGTCCTTGCTTGCTTTGGGGTTCCTCTGGAAGTACTTTGAGAGCTTCCATGACTTCCTTTTATGCATACCTGCTTCCCCACACTTACCCACCAACACTTCAAGATGAGCATCTGCTTGATTTGTTTTCACTTATCTTAAAGATATCAGCGATGCCCAGAGTTGGCTCACAGTCTGATATGGTTATGACCCTTGCAAAAATACCAGAACACTTCAATGAACAGCTGCTTCCCTGAGCCTTCCTGTGGGACCCTCAGTGCAGCAACTGATGGGGCAGTAGAGAGCCTCTGAGACCTTGCTGCAGAGCAGCAGCCCATTCTACTGGTCAGGGGCTGTGCTGTACAAACCAAATGCATTCTAAACTTTGGAATAGCGCCTGGCTTATAATGGGTGCTCAGTAAATATTTGATGAATGAATAAATCTTATCAATATACCTTATATGTCAGTAAACCCTGCTAATATAATATTTTAAAAATAAAGGTAAGACAAGTATTTGCAAGGATTTGGAGAAAAGGGAACATGTATACACTGTTGGTGAAATTGTAATCTGGTACAAACACTGTGGAAAACAGTATGGAGTTTCCTCAAAAAATTAAAAGTAGGACTATCATATGACCCAGAAATTGTACTTCCGGGTATATAGTCAAAGAAAATGAAACCAGGTTATCAAAGAAATATACACACTCCTGTGTTTATTGCAATATTTTTTCCCAATGGCCAAGATACGGAAACAACATGTCCATCGATGGATGAATAGAAAAAGAAGACAAGGGGTGTGTGTGTGTGTGTGTGTGTGTGTGTGCGCGCGCGCGCGCACGTGTGTGCATAAACAATGGAATACTATGCAGCCATGAGAAAAAAAAAGAGAGAAAGTCCACCATTTGCAACAATAGGAATGATATTATGTTAAGTGAGATAAGTCAAACAAAGAAAGAAGAATACTGTATGATATCTTTTATGTGTGGACTCTAAAAAAGTCAAACTCATAGAAACAAAGACTAGAATGGTGGTTACCAGGGGCTGAGAGCTAGAGAAATGGAAGAGAAGTTATTTAAGGGTGTAAACTTGCAAACAGCAGATAAATAAGTCCTGGTGACCTAATTCAGAGTTTGGTAATTACGGACAACAAAACTATACTATAAACATTAAACTTGCTACAAGACTATCTTAGTTGTTTTCCAACACTAAAAGAAATGACAATTATATGATTTGATAGAAGTATAGCCAAGGTTATAATAACAATCACATTACAATATAAATTAAATTTACATAATGTTATATGTAAAATATATCTCAATTAAAAAAGTAAAGGAAATAATTCACTTCTTCAGGGAAGGCTGTTCAAATTTTTATTTAAAGTAATTGTGGAGATGACATTTTTTACTATTTAGCACTGATATAAGAGACATTCCAGAATAGTAAGATAATTTTTTTCTCACAAGTGAAAAGTTTTATATTTTGATCTGGATACCACCAAAGAAATGACAAAGAGCCTTTTACAGATAGATGGTAGTTTTAACAGACCTGAAAGCAAAACTAAATAAAAGACACATAGAG
>NW_011914133.1:0-1142 GCF_000151845.1 Pteropus vampyrus | reverse complement strand
CTGAGAGCGGTCTGTCCCGTCATTTGCATGCTGACTGTCCAGAAACGCAACCGTGGCGTTTACTTAGGCGTGAGTCGGTGCTCGGAGGACCACACAGACGGTGTGGCTTCGGGACAGCCCGTCGGCCGGCTTCCTGTAAGCGTGACTCTGAACGCAGAGGAAGCCGGTAGGCCGGCCAGCGGTCAGGCAGGAGGAACTACGAGCAGGGCCGGCGGACGATGGCTTTTTTTTTGTTGTTGTTATTGTTCCCTCTCTAGCCTTTAAAAATTGAGATGCGACCCGTCATTGTAGACCGAGTGGTCCAGTGCCATCTGTCGCTTTCCAGAACATTACCGTCACCCCCACGGGGCACAAATTTGCCTTTAAATACGGTCATCATGTGGAAAGCTCAGAATCTCCAGGCATGGCATAATCATAATAATAGTAATAATAATAATTAATAGTAACAATAATAATAATGCAGCAGTAATAACAGCAGGTGATACAGACCATTGGCCGCTGCACTGATAACCTTGGGTACGTCACTTTGTCTCCCTGTGCCTCAGTTTCCCCATGCGTAAGGTCACGTCAACTATTTTCTCAGAGGGGACGTCACGAGGCTTCTATGTGTCCATCCGCATTAAGCCCCCGGAGGTGGGAGTTCTGAGCAGCATGGGGTAACCCGCCACGATGACAATGACATTTGCCAGGCACTTTGTCACCACTAGTACTGCATCTCAGTCACCCCTCAGAAGCTGCGCAGGACGTAGCTGCCACTCCCGGAACTTTCCTCCACGCATGCCCACTCATCTCCATCGCCGCCCGCCTTCTACCTTCTTCGCGTGTGGTCTACAAACAGAAACCCATTCTAGATTCCTGACAATCTGTTCCTTCACGCATCATCCATCCTTGTTATCCATCATTCTTCCATCCAGCCAGCTATCCATGCATCATACACCCACCCAGTCGTACACCCATGAACCTATCCAGCCTTCCATCCGTGTAACCATCCTCCAGGTTACCCACCCACCCACCCATCCATCCACCCATCCATCCATCCATCCTCCCACCCATCCATCCATCCATCCATCCATTCATACATCCTCCCATCCATCCATCCATCCATCCATCCATCCATCCATCCATCCATCCATCCATCCATC
>NW_011914132.1:0-2433 GCF_000151845.1 Pteropus vampyrus | reverse complement strand
GTTAGGCCTAGAGAGACTACATAATTTGCCCAAGATGGAGATGATCTATGCCCAGAACCTAAGCTAATATATTAACTTTCTGTTCTTTGGGGCAAAGGAGACTAGTTCTCAGAGGGCCCTTTAGGATGAGCTTTATATCTGGAGGTGAGAAATGGGTCCATTTATCTGGATCTGAACAGGGCACTTAACTTCTCTAGGCCGTGGTCTCCTCAGCCTTAAGGTAGGGGTAACAGCTGCCCTGACTATCTACCAGGCTTGTAGAGAGCGAACAGGAGGACGACTGTGGAAGTGCTTTCTAAACTGTGCCAAAAGTACCTGAGGGCAGGGGAGGCTGGGAGATGCTAGGTGTAGCTTCCCTCTCCGGTTGATCAGAGTGCACCTAATGCGGGCAGGTACCCAATGCTGGAGCAAAATCAGGCCAAAAATCCCCAGACATGTGTGCTCCATGACTACGTGGTCTGTGTGCTCCATGACTACGTGCTCACCTCCCTGAGTCTGTGCTTTCGTGTTCAGCACCGTGGTAAGCCCATTACAGACATTCTCACTATTATAATCCGTATTTTGAAGATAACACAAATGGATTAGGAACTGCTCCAGGCCAAAGAGTGAGTAGTGAACTAGAACTCCAAGCAAGCTAAACTCCACAGCCTCCTCTCTGAACCACAAAGCCACGCTTTTCTCTGAAATCTGTACTTGAAATTTCTAAGAGTGATTTATAATTTTTAAAAATTTGGTAGTAAACCCAAGAACTTTCTATTCTTTCTTTATCCCTTACCTTTTGGGAAGGCAACTGGACACTGCGCAGCCTTTCTTACTGCCACTCTGGCTCCACCAGCTTTTTTCTGCACGGTGAAAGTGGCAGTTCCTGTAAAGAGAGGCAGACCGCGTAACCTTCTGTATGCATGCATGTTTCTCACGTGGTATAAGATCTTTGGGGACAGAAATCCTCTGACAGATAGGGGCCCAGTAAGTGGAGGTTGATCCGAACCAAGAAAGCGAAACGCAAGTGCAGCTGAAGGAAGGGAAAGCCCCACTCAGACCTGGTACCCGTACAGCACTTGGCCCCTTGCTAACGTGGCCCCTTGCAAACGGCAGGTGTGCCCCGGCAACACCTCTGGCACCTCTGGAAAAGCCAGGCAGGCTTAGACGAAATGCCAAGTTAAATTTTATCAAGAGAATGATTAACCAAGGCTTTTTAAATGCCAGGATTAATATTGACCATTTAATGTTTATGTTGTGCAAAATGCTTTACTGATAATCCTCAGCAGCTCTATGAGGTAGGTTTTGAATAACATCTGAGGGCACGGAGTAAGCGGCAGAGCTGGGATATACAGGCCTACATGATTCCAAACGCTAGACTTTTTCTCTGCCCATGAAGCCTCTCAGTTACTTATCATACAGCCTTTATATTGTTTTTGATAGAACAGAAAACAAGCAAAAAGAAGGACCCCTAACTACAACCATTTGCAAGCAGGGCTGAAGAAATTACCAAGAAACTGCATTCTGTTTTACAAGACAGACAGCAACATACTGTCAAACTCACAAGTATCTTCGGAAAAGCTCTCCTTTTACAAACGCACTGCAGTGAATTTTAAATCTTGATGGACCCTCACTTGCCCATTATGCAATGACTGAACTTGCCCCAGGTGGGCTCAGGTTGTCTGTATCACTAACTAGGGGAAGGCCTGGCTTTCTCTCCCATTTCTCCACAATACTGAGGGGACCTAAAGCCTCTGAATGTAGCTGGGGGAATGGTTGGGTTCTGGATGTGGCTGTATTTCATTTAGACACTACTTAGATAGTCAGAGTTCACCAATCCCCCAAGCTGCCTCTCTTATCTTTGTCTCAAAGGTCTGGGGAAGCTAAGTGACAGGTTAGCTATAATAACAGCCAAGAATATAGTTGTTCTATGACACAGTGTAAACACTACGATACCTACTCATTAATATTCTTGAACAATAATTAGTTTACAAATAGCTATTTTTAGGGGAAAAAAGCGAAATGGCCAATTTTTCATTTATCACATTTTTCAATTATTTCATCCGTTCAAAGTGATACAAGATGAAAGAGTGTTTTTACCCTCAGAAAACTTAGTCTAGCATGAGACATAAGTTTGCAAGTAACTACATCACGTGGATTGCAATAGTGCCTCAAGAGGAGCACAAACATGTGACAGGGTTCAGAGGACAAAAAAAATAACTATTTCAGTGATCGCTGCTACCATTATCTCTTAATATTCATAACTACTAACATTGCAAGAATTAGCCCCAATTTGAAAATGAAAATATGAATGTTAAAATTCATTATATCGAGGTTGAAAGAATTACAGAATTAAGACTGGAGATGTCCTCCAGGACACCGAGGTGAGGCAATCCAGGTGTAAAGGAGAATTTCAAGGAAGGGACGGGAGCACAGACCATGGCACGTGGTCGG
>NW_011914131.1:0-1897 GCF_000151845.1 Pteropus vampyrus | reverse complement strand
TAGGCATCTGCAGATTTTAGAGTCCACAGAGATCTTTGAATCAATCCCCCCACAGATACCAAGGGACGACTGTAGTTATTGGGAAGTCAAGTTATACATGGATTTTCCACTATGTGGGAGTCAGTGTCCCTAATCCCCATGTTGTTCAAAGGTTAACGTTACTACTTTTCAGATATTGCATGACTATCCCACTCTGGAATAACCCCTTACAAGTTTTCCTACATGTCATTTATACATCTCATTTCATTAATTAAAGTAACTAATCTGATTTTACTTTAATTGAAATTTTTATTGAGATAGTTATAGATTCAAATCCAGTTGTGATAGGTAGTACAGAGAGCTCCTTTCCACACTTTGCCCCCTTTTCCCCAATGTCAACATTTTGGAAATTTGTGGTGTTTTATTACAACAGGGAAATTGACATTGATACAATCCAACAATTTTTCTCGGATTTTTCTAGCTATACTTACATACATTGTATATGCTTGTATTTAGCTCTATATAATTGTCACTTGGGTAGTTTCTTGTATCACTACGATGAAGAACTGAACAGTTCCAACGTGTTCCCTTGTAGTACTTTTATAAAAACCTGTATAATGCCTATCTTCCTCCTGCCCCCTCTCCCAACCTCTGGATCTAAACCCTAGCAACCAGGAATCTGATCTTCATTTCTAACATTTTAAAATGTTATAAAATGAAGTATATAAATGACTTGTTTAATCATTATCTTTTGAAGAACAGCTGGACTATTTCCAGTTTTTTTGTTATTGAAAATAAGCTGCTATGGACATTTGTGAACAGGTTTTGTATCAACATAAGTTTTCATTTCTCTGAGATAAATGCCCAAGAGTACAGTTGCTATGTTGTATGATAGTTGAATGTTCGGTTTTATAAGAAACTGCCAAGCTGTTTTCCAGAGTGGCTATACAATTTTACATTCCATGAGCAATGCATGAGTAACCCTGTTTCTTTGTGGCCTTATCAGGATTTGTTGTCACTATTTTTTATTTTGGCCATTCCGATAGGTGCTATCTCATTATAGTTTTAATATGGTTTTCCTAAAGACTAATGATGTATTCATTTACCATCTATATATCTTTAGTGAAATGTCTCTTCATGTAGTTTAACCATTATTTAATTGGATCATTTGTTTTTACTATTGACTTTTGAGCGTTCTTTATTTTTGTTTGGTATGTGTACATATTCTTGCTCAGTCTTTAGCTTATCATTTTATTCTCTTTACCTGAGTTTTCATAAAACAAAATCTTTTAATTTTGATGTGGTCCAATTTATCTTTCTTTTTCTTTATGGCCTATGCTTTTGTGTCATTTGAATCCCTTCTTGACTAACCTAGATCATAAAGATTTTCTTATTTTTTCTAAATATTTTATGCTTTTACATTTAGCATTTAATTTCATTATCCATTTTCAGCTAATATTTGTATAAATGTGATCTGCAGATCAAGATTCATGTTTTTTTTTTTTTTTTTTTTTTTTGCACAAGAATGCCCAATTGCTCCACCACTATTTGTTGAAAAAGCTATCATTCTGTCATTGAATTGTTTTTGCTCCTTTGCCAAAAATCAGCTTCTCATATTGTGTGTACTTCTTTTCGGTTTTCTATTCAGTTGCATTCATCTATGTCTCTATTCCTCTGACTATGCTCTATTGTCTTGATTACTATAGGTATATATACTTTATCCAATCACTTACTATTAGGTAAAGTGATTCCTCTCATTTTGTTTTTCATTGTCAGTATGTTTTACTTGTTCTATATCCTGTGTTCTTTTTTTTATAAAACTTAGAATAAGCTTGTCTATGTCTGTAAAAATCCTTGCCGTGATTTAATAGGAATTACATAGAATTATATTAAACCTACATATATGTGTGTATTTTTT
>NW_011914130.1:0-2299 GCF_000151845.1 Pteropus vampyrus | reverse complement strand
GAGATGCCAAACATAATATTGGAAGGGAAAGCTATCATTTTGCTATGCCTACAAGTGTTTACATTGTTTAAATCTCCAGTTTTCTAAAGTGTTTTCAATTGTCAAAAATGTGCTGAAACTGGGTAAGTCTCACCTGTGTGATATAAAAGAATATAAAAGAAGAAAATATTCTTGGCATATTTTCTAGTCCAAAACTTTTGGTTACTTTCAAGTATTATTTTTCCTACGTACAAAAAGCCTTCTGTTGTCTACAGTTGTTCTAAGCAGTAGTTAGAAATGATTTCGTAGATTCTAAGCCAAGGCTTTCCCACATGGTCACTGCCATGCCCTGGACTATATTATTTTATCACTGTCAAAATGTGAATAATAAAACATTAATAATAGTAGGATGCCTGCTTGGTCCTCATTGACACAGTCATTATCCATCCCTCTTGCTAAACACCCAATTCTTTGACGCTTTTGCTATCAGCCTATAAAATCTCTAGTTACCTATCATCACTATCCCTCATTGCTTAAGTATTCTAGCTCCTGGCTCACTGACACTGTCTCCAGCACCACCTTTTCTTAACTCCTGGTGATTTCAAGATCCACTGGGACAATCCTATAAATCCTGGCTTCTGAGTTTCTTGATCTTGCACAGTGAAACTTATCAATTATTACACTGCCTCCTTAATTCATACCAGTCAATTCTTCTCATTTGCTCTGGGTAGATCCCATCCAACCCCATCAAATAAAAGCCATTGTCCCAACAATGTTTTCTTCTCTACTGCATCACCAATTTTTCCCATTTCATTGGAGGATTTCACTACATAGTGCTGCTATCTTCCATCTATAAATACTCACCTGAGCCCCGCCCCGCCTACCACCACACTCTCTCTACCATTTTACTTATCTGCTCCCCTTCACAGACAAACTCCTCAGAGAGAATTATATATACTTACTGTCTTCAATTCTTCCCCTCCCTTAGCCTCCTGAGCCAACCCAAATCAGGCTTTCATCCTCACCATAGTAGATCTTGCTAAAGACATCAGTGATCTCCACGCTGTCAAATGCAATGGTCAGGTCTCTGACTTCATGCTGTTTGACTTACATGCAATCTTTCACATAGCTGATCACTCCTTCCTTGAAATGCTTTCTCTGCCCGAGACATTCCTCTCATGTTTCTGGCCACTTCTCAGTCTCCTTTGCCAAGTTCCTGGAGTTCCCAGCATTGGGCATCCCATCTCTAAGAGATCGCTTCTAGTCTTAGGATTTTAAAAAACCATCTATATTTGTGAGTTCTTTGTATATTTTGGATATTAGTCCCTTACTGGAAGCGTTGTTTGCAAAGATCTTCTCCCATTCAGTTGGTGGTGTCTGTCTTGTTGACGGTTTCTTTTCCTGTGCAGAGGCTTTTTAGTTTGATATACTCCCATTCATTTACTTTTGCTTTTACTTCCCTTGCCTTTGAGGTCAAATTCATAAAATCCTCTCTAATTCCAAGGTCCATGAGTTTAGTACCTTTGTTTTCTTCTATGTGATTTATTGTTTCAGGTCTTATATTTAGGTCTTTGATCCATTTTGAGTTGACTTTTGAATTGTATACTTGAAACTTATATAATTTTATTAACCAATGTCACCCCAATAAATTTAAAAATCATCTACACACTGACAATGCTGACATTTTTATCTCCAGCCCTAACCTTTTTCTTCATGCCAGAGTTATGTGTCTAACTTCCTACCTGACATCTTCATTTGGATGTGTAATTGGTGTTTTGAACTTGACATGTCCAAAACTAATTTGCACCAGTGTTCTGCCATTACAGTCTTCCCTGTGTTAATAAAGGAAAACTTCATTTTTCCAAACCAGAAAACTTTGTAGTTACTCTTAATTGTTCTTTCACATACCATATCCAATCCATTAAAAAGAAAAAAAAATCCTGTTTCTCTAGCTTCAGACTATATCCACAATCCAATCTGAGTTCACACCACATCTTGCCTGCGATGACATTTTTAAAACACACCAGGTTATGTCACTTTTCTGCTCAAGTCCTCAATACCTTCCCATCTTATTCAGAATGTCCGTGTCCTTACAGCAGTCTATGAGGCCCAAGTAAATCTGACCTACCCTTTACCCCATTCCCCAACCTCCGTTACCTCTGACCTCATCTACTATTTCCCTATATCACTTTGCTCCAGCCACACTGCCCTGCATAGTGTACCCAGGATACCCTCAGCATATTCCTGTCTCAGCGTCTTGGCTCTGGCTGTTTTCTCTGACTAGAAATCTCTTCCCCCACATATCTGCATGACTTTCTCC
>NW_011914129.1:0-2907 GCF_000151845.1 Pteropus vampyrus | reverse complement strand
TTTTAGGGCAGTGAAACAATTCTGTATTGTAATGTAATTGTGGATACTTGATATTTTGCATTTGTCAAAACCCACAGAACTATAAAACACCAAGAATAAACCTTAATATAAACTATGAACTTTAGTTTATAATAATATATCAATATTGGTTCATCAATTCTAATAAATATACCACACCAATGCAAGATGTTAATAACAGGAGAAACTTGCAGCAGGGTGTTAAGGGATAGAAGGCAGTAGCATATGGGAACTCTGTACTTTCTGCTCAATTTTTCTCTAAATCTAATACTTCTCTAAGAAATAAAGTCTATTATTTATAAACAATCAAACCCGGAGACCACCTTCCTATTAGAACAGTAGTTTAGAAGAATAACTTGTCAGCCGAAGCAGGTGGGTGCCAGAGACCAAGCAAAAATGAGCATACCCACGTGTAGGTGACCCAGACTCTGGTAGAGTTTAGAAGATTACCTCTCTCATTTCTTCCCAAGGAGAGTCCCCATTCTGATGTCCTTGTGACTCAGTAATCCTTAGCTGTTCTTAGAGTACTGAAAGTGTGTCTTTGTTTTCCAGCCTACTAAGCCCTTGGACTCATCTTCAGGCCCACAGAAAAACAGCCTGCCCATTACAACTACACTCATTCCAGAAATGGGGACCTAGTGCAATCAGAGTTGGGCCAGTTCTTAGGCTGGTGATGTGGTGCCCCTCTCACAGGTTCTTGAAATATTTGTACATTTATGTTGAGGATCATCTGCCTAGTAGAATGGATACAAAGGAAATCCCCAATGGAGGCAAACCACCTTTTCCCCATGTCCTTAGCAATTTGTGTCTGGTCTAAACTGCATACTCCATTCAACAAAACAGTCCTGCCTCTAACCAGACCTGTATTTCTTAGAATTTATCAACCACAAATTGCTCTTTAGGCATGGGGTCTCTCCTCACTTGTCTATTTGAGCAGGCATTTCTTCCTGCTAATACCATACTGTTCCTGAGAGGAGTTCTCATTACCTTTTCAGGGATGTTTAGTACCCCTTATAATTTGGTACCCTGGGAAGCAGCCAGGACAGCTTCCCCAACCTCAAAAGCAACCTGCTTCTGTGCATTCAGATGCTTTGCAAGCAAAGAGCTCTAACAGAGCTGGGTTTGGAGGTGACAGGAAAGAGCTGAAACTATTTCCAGAAATTCATGTGGGGAAAAAAGCATTAAGGGCATCCCCTAAAGTTCTGGTGTGTACTCCAATAATCAGAAGGACAATATAAGAAGATATTTGAGAATTAAGGAGGCCAAATTAATTAGGGGTAGTGAGGAAGGTCAAAAGCAAGAAGATTTAGGAAAGTCTAGATTTTTCTTTTTTCACATCAACTGAAAACCACTGATCTCTCTTCAAAAATGTCCATTCATAAATAATGAATACTAAGGAAGGACAGAAAATATATTCCCAACACCCAATCTCTTTAACTACAGTTCAATCATAAATGATATAAACTGCTGTGTAATAGAATGACTCCCTTCCTTGTGTCCAAATAAGACTTAAAAAAAACAAGATTAATTGTGGGGACTCATTAATTCCCATGGATGTGCACAATCAAGTTTCAATTTTCTGAAGACAAAATAAACCATTGGCTAAGTAGAAAAAAAGGCTTAGAAGGAGCAGATTCCTTCCTCAAGGTAAGTGGATTGAACAATAAAGGGATAATAATGAAATATTTAGATTGAAACATGTCTAGTTCTTTGTCCTTCTGTAAGACATTTTTTCCTCAGCAAATGCCAATAATTTAAACTTTTGCTTTAGCAATTACAATGAAATATTTCATTTGCTTTCTGTATTAATTTCTGCCTCATTCAGAGAAAAAGGAGAGCAAAATAGAGACAAGTCTCCTCTTGTGCAAAAAAAACTGTAAAGTAGGACCTCTTACTTTATATGAGTGTTTTGTCATTGTATAGGCAATACTAATTAAATATTCTACCTCTTTTCCAAATATGAAAGGAACCCTCTACCAGAATAGTTTGATGAATTCCAGTGAGGTAAATGAAGTAAATGGATAATCTCTGAAACACTATGCATTCCTCATAGTGACAACAATAGTTTGTATTTCTGTGGAATTTCTTTTCACAGAAGAGTAAATTTCCTTCCGTAAATAAAAAGCATGATTCTGAACAACATCCTTGTGGGGAAAGCAGGTTTGGTTTTCTCCCTAACATGGGGTCATAAAAACAGATTTACATTACACTGGAAGAGGTGTTAAGGGAAAGGGAAGGAAGATGGTTTGCTTGCAGGTTGCACAATACTATTAACAAAAAACTGACCACAGTTTTTCTCTCTGTAAAACTAATTGCTTTTTATATATTTATTATCTAATTGGATGAAGTAGGAAATTCCTACTTCAAATAAATAAATAAATAAACAGCACCCTAAAAACAAATAAATGATTAACACCCATAATGGCTTAACATAGCCCAAAAATAAGTGTTGTTGTTTTTTAAATTTTTGCTGTACACTGGAGACCACTTCTTGTATATTGAATGCTTAACCTCTAACCAAGCATCCAGGAAAAGAGGGGGCCTAAGAGTTTATAAACCACAGAGTGCTATAATTAGCTCACCAATAATTTTTTTTTCCACAGGTGGGTCAAACTTTACAAAGCATATTTATATGTTACATTTGATATCTTCAATTACTCTAAGGTAGACTGATTATTCTTATTTTATAGGCAAATAGATGAAGGCCTAGATTGAATAATTCAGTTAACTAAGGTCACGTGGTTGGTAAAGCAGTGAAGACTTGGCCTAATGTCATCGGAGTCCAAGGTTAGCCTCCTTCCATCTCACCATGGTTGTCTTGCAATTAGTAATGTCCATGTTAGCCAAATCCAATCTTCCATCATGACAAAGAGTTAGTCCAAATTACAT